>NW_024880445.1:0-24962 GCF_900700415.2 Clupea harengus
TATACCTTTTGGAAATCAGGTCATCTTTTACTTACTTTTACCAAGGGTGCCCAAACTTTTGCATGCCAATATGTAATACTCCTTTTTTGTAGTCTTTGTATAGAATTAAGTGGAAGATCATATTATCAGGTCTTTTGGCTGATAATGGTCTAAGGATAGACTGAAGAACAGTCTATCCCCACCCAGCTTTGAAGCAGTTTAGAGACACAAAGAACCCCAAGAGAGTAGAGATAGATCGTCCTCCAACAAGCTACATTTAGTTACCTTTACTGATTTTGAAAAGGGGTAGGATTTTGAAAAGCCAGGATTCCCTCAGAAAGAGACTTCAAATTAAGGGGAAGTCACGGTTTAATATACCTTATTTATACTTAGACTGCAGCTCTACCACAGAAGGACTTACTGTAAATTTCTGGACTCCCTGGAGACTGTCAAACCTGAGGTAGGAAATGTCATTCTTGTTTTTGCCACTGTCCAGGTCAGTAGTGTAGATCTGTTGGATGCCAGCGCCTCTGATCAGGGGCACACATTCATCACATGGGCATTTGGTCACAAACAGCATCGTGTTTTCTTCCTCTTTTATCTCGGCACTCCTTTAAGAAAGAAAATGTGAGTTTAGTTTGATCTGTGAATAATTAATTGTGACCTTCATAAGAATGAAAAACACATAAACACTTAATCCTGCCATATAAAGCATGCTAACAATACTCCTTCAGCCAAAGCGTTCCAGTTCAAAGGTCACCTGAAAGTGAGGGCGTTCTGCTCAGCATGGATGATATAGCGGTACTTCCTGCTCTGGCGGTCCTCCTGCTTGTCGTCCATCTGGGGATATTCTCCGTACTCAGAACCAACGGGGTACGCATTGTACCCACAGCCCACCAGGTGCAATCTGCCTGTGCCATCACAGAGGCCCTAGGACACAAATGAAGTTAGAAGGACCAATGGCCCAACCTTAGCCTTTACAGGAATGTTTCTACAAAATTACTATATTTAAAATTGGGACTTAAATTGAGTAATGTTCATAGAAGTGCCCCTGCCTAATCCTGAGATTGTTTGAGTAATGTTCATAGAAGTGGCCCTGTCTAATCCTGAGATTGTTTGCTTAAATTGAGTAATGTTCATAGAAGTACCCCTGCCTAATCCTGAGATTGTTTTCGAAGGACTCAAGTGTTCTGTGGCCCTGGTTAAATTCACTTCTCTAGGATTGTCTGAGGAATGTCCATTTAACCGTTTAAGACCCCAGGGCTCAAACCCAGTTTGTCATTGAGGATCTATGAGTAGCTATTAATTTAGCATTTTTTCCTTTCAAATGATCTATATAAGAGGATCAGATAAGCTGCTCGTGTTTTGAGATCATTTCGGAATGCTTGTTCTGATATGTAACATGATGATCACTTACCAACTGTCCCTCTGCCCAGATCACTGCCCCAACTCCAACCTTAGGATCCTCTGAGAAAACAAAGTAGCAAACAACTGCTAAATTCTCAGAGAGGGGTCCAGTCAAAAACAGCATTTCTCTGAGCTTAGGAGTTCAGCAGCTTTCTGAATAGGATCTTAATGATAAGATAAAATACTTTGTGAATACGGGCCCTGAAATGAGAACTATGACATGGCTACAGACAAGATCAATCAATGACATCTGATTAAGCTGACATGAATATCAGTCCTTCTAAGACAACGGGCTTGGCTCTGCTCTGCTGAGATAATGGCCCTTCAATTCCCACTTGCTAAAGCAACATTCTTTACATAATCATGTATGTCCCTTTAAGGGAAGTGAGCAAGAATAATTATGAGGGGTTAAGTTATGTGCAGAGATGCAGGAGGGCGAGACACCCACCAGTTCTATAAGCTAGTAGTTTGGCTTGAATGATGCAGTGTCTTATAACATCTTGGGATAGAGGTGGAGTGCTGACTGGGCCAGAACTGCCTTTCAGGTAGAATCCGTAGCCAGCATCGGCTAGACGGGGCATACTGGAGGCCACTGAGGACAACAGTCTCACCAGGGCCCTCATGTGCTGCCTCAGGTTGCTGAAGTACGGTTCAGCACAGAACGTCACAAGGCCCATTTTGGTTAAGAGTTCACAGTGCCTAGTTTCATCTACTACCAAAAACACCTGGGAGAACTTATCCCTGTTCTCCCACAGCTGCCGCCTAAAGAGATCCTGGACGTCCAGGATAGGAAGTTCAGAGGCAACTTTCTCCTGGAAGTCACAAGAGGAAGACGTCTCTTCCACAAACTGCTGCATGTCGCAGGCCAGGGGCTGCAGGAGGACACCCATGTACGGCCGACTGCTGGCCTTGAGCTTCTCTGCAGCTGCAGCATCAAGCTCAGCCTCCTGCTGACTGGCTCTGCTGCTGCCCTCTCCAATAGCCAGCAGGCTGATCTCAGGGTCTCCAGGCCAGTATGATATCCGACTGACCCCAGCTGAAAGAAAACAAAAGAAAGCAAGTCAGCATTACAGTTCTTGAATGAGGTCATCTCTTTAAAGCCACCACACAAAACTTATTTAAAATTGTAAAGATGAATGATGTTAATATGCTGGACCATATTTCAGTCATGGTCTTAAAGCACTAATTGCTTTAAATGTCTCACACCATTGATGATCATCTTGAGGCAGGTGGAGCAGGGCTTCCTGGAAAAGTACAAGTCACAGCTGGCGAGGCGGGGTCCATGCCTGACCACTGCTACCTGCCCAGCATGGAGCTCTGAGCTGGAGCAGTGAAGGCCCAGAATCCTCCTCTCTCGGACCACCACCAAACCAGTTCCTCGTGTCTGAAATTATACAGCAATCGTACCACACCTTCTTAACACATACACAATACATTTGCTATTGTGTTCTGTCCTTTTCCTTCCGTCCCAGGCATTGCTCCAGGGCATTTCTAAGGCATCAGGACTGGAATAGAACTAGTATGATAATTAATAGTTTTGAGGTAATCAAAATCAGGATAAACTGGGCCAAGGCTTGTCAAAAGAACATGGTTGTAATTTAAAATGCTGCATGTGTTTTAACACCTGAAGAATAACCAATGATCGAAAGTAAAAAGAAATATATTTCTATCCAATAGTACTTAAGGATAAGGGCCGATATGTCAGATGTCTTGACCTAGACTCATGATAGCTTGACAATAAAATAAGAATATTGAGGTAGACTTCATTCGTTGTCATAGCTCCTACTTACAGGTTCATTTTCGCTCTTGAACACAACCCTCTTCCGAGGAAATAGTTCCATCCATAGGCTCAACAACGTGTAAAGGTTAACTTTGGATAATCGAGGTCCATGGCCTGAAAAATAAATGCAATTCTTAATATGCCAGGTACTTTTCAGTCTGTCTCTTTTTGTCAGATCATTGTAAAGGAAGTGTCCGGCGGTGTTCCACTTTAACTGGTTATCATGTTGACTGGTGATGTCTGCTTACTTGTTCACTTGTGTTATCTCCTTCTGTTGCAGAAGGGCTGCAGATTGGTCAATCAATCAATCAATCAATCAATCAAACCTTTATTACAGATTCAGGGTCCAAGAGATCATCTGCATACATAGTATGGTTTACTGGAATATTACCATTTATGCACCCAGTATTTACTGCTTGGACAGATCATCAATATGAAGATGAAAACGAATTGGGGGCAAAATCCGCCTTCTTTGACACCATTGCTTACCCCTAATGTGGCTGAGACACTATTGCCCCATTTAACTTGCAGTCTGGTGCATACCAGTAAGCCAGAATTCTCACAATGTATTTGGGTACCCCTCTTTGATTTAATTTAAGAAACAACGTTCTATCATTAATACGATCAAAGGCTTTGGAAGCATCAAGAACTGATGGGATTTTACTTCTATACTTGATTATAATTTCCTTAAAGGAAATTCAAAGTTCGAAGTCAAATCCGATGCTCCACTTTGTTGTTCAATGAAGGCAAATTTTGTAGCGTGCAGGGGTGTAGCAGTGTTTCCGTGTGTGTGTGTGATGTAATTAGTCCCAGAATGCAGTGTGAATGTTAACGTGTAATTTGTAAATCATGTTTTGTGTCTCATGTTGGTGTGCATTGCTGTTTTTCGAACAATTGAAAAAACAGGTTGGATGCCAATTAAACCAAACATACTTGACTGACCAAATAAACCTGATAAACCATGAATGCATTAAATGTAAAGATAGAAGCAAGAGAGTAAAATTGTTAGTTAGAGACCATAAAATGGTTGGTTAAATAATATAATACCAATTTCCATACATTTCCACCAACCAATCCAATGGTATTGTCCTGTGGCTCAAGTAATCCTTTGGTTGTCTGTTTGCAGGAGAATAGCGCAGAGGTGTCCTGTAAGCTGATCTAAAGTGAAAACTTTTCAAATAATACAACTATGGCAAGTACCTGAGCTTGCAATGAAACCATGAGCAGACTGCTGCCCACACCACAAGGATCAATTAGAGACCAAAAATGAATATACTCTACATTCATATACATTTGCACATAACTAGGAAGTCACAGACTGCCTTAGGTTATCTTTGTGTCAATGGGAGAGGTTGTAGCAAGCAGCCAGTTGATAAAAGAATACAGTACTATCTGGCAGTCCTCAAAACCGATGAGCAAAAGGCCAGCAAACTTCTAACTTTGCCCCCAGTGGGTTTTCAGTGGTCCATTTGCCTTTTGAAATCTGGGAATAGGCTTTATTGCCATACTAAATAGACTATATCGGCATGGATTAAAAAAAACCAGGACGAATTGGAAACCTGGACAAATGGACAAACAAATGGACAAACTAGGTTACCAGGTTGACCTTACATCTTCAGCTTCGCGTTTATGGTTAGGATAGGGCCCATAGGAGCGTAGTTCACAACACAACCAAGTCAGTTAGGTCTTTGAGCGTCACCAGTTAACATGATAACCAATCTAACTGTGACACCGGACAGATAATAATGACATTCCGCGCACATACAATATCGCCTCAAATTTAGCAAAAAATATCGTTCAACAATAATTACAATGCAATACGCTACAAGGTGAAATGGGTTGTTATAACAAAACAAATCTATCATACACGTACTGTACCCTACATCGTTGCTAGTTTGACTAGCGCAAAGTCTAACCTTGCACTTTGGGGTCGGTCTGTGAACTGGCTTCCTTTACATGGCAGCTGTCCTCAGTGGTTCGCTCAGTGACGCATTTTTTGTCCGAATCACTTCGTATCTCAGCAATATCTGTTGCTTCCATTCAATCTTTTACCGAGTGTTTATTGTGTCATCTGTCAGATTAACAGCTGATATTGTATGTCCCCAGCTGATCCACCCTCTTCCTATATCGCATTACGTAGGAAAAAATGGGCGGTCTTATTGCAGGCCCTACTGTCTTGTTATTGTCCAGCGCTAGGGGGCTGGAGTTTTTTTATTTTTTTTTTATTGTTTGTTTGCTTGCTTGCAATCCTGTTTGTCAGTGCAGTTACAGTCAGAACACTGTCAAAATGTATGACACTCCTTTTGACAAATGTCTTGTTAGACAAATAACTCAAAGTAGCCTTTTTCCTTATAGTTTGCTTCTCAGAGCAATATTTTAGCACCTTTAAGTTCAAGGATATTCTGGCTAGATACTTTGAAATAGGGCTCTGTAAAATCCCTAGTGCTCCTTAATATGTTTCTCCCACATCACTGTACCCTAAAAGACTGCTACCATCCAGCCTTCAGACTTTTTACCCCACTGCTTTCTGTCAGGCGGTACCGTAGCATCCGGTCTTCTTCCCGAGGGCCATCAGGCTGCTAAATGGACATTGATACACTATTGCCACTTTCGCACTCGTCACTTTACATACACTGTCACTTTCAACTTACTGTTTGCACTAGTATTGTATCAGAAATATTGCACTACCTGTAACTCCCACATAGATTATTATATGTGTATTATATGTTATATATACAGTATATATGTTAGTATTATATGTATAGATTATTATAGGTTTAGCATACTGTATTGTATATTTATCTTGTATATGTAAGGTTATTAGATGTTATCATTATATGTATAGGTTATTATATGTTTAACACGTGTAAATTATGTTCAGAGTACTTGTACAGAGTGTATGTCATGTTATGTTATACTATGTTATGTTATGTTATGTAATGGTAGGTTGTTGCAGCACTATGGCCCTGCCGATGGAATATAATTATTGTGCCTGCTAGGTTTCACTGTACTAGGTCTTAGAATTGCACAGAGAGCAATGTCACGTGAACCATAATTCTATTGAATACGGTCACAAGAACCATAATTACAGATCTGGCAGTGGAGCCAAACAGCCTCTTTGTGAGGCAACTGGCATCTGACAATTTTACAGATTTACACTTACATTACGGGAAGAAATCAGATCAGTAGGATCATAGTTGTCTTCTCAGTTTAGCTCTTGGCTAAATCATCTTAGTGGGTAAATTAAATTAAGCCTGAAGGATGGCCATGCTCATTGTCTTATTGTCAGGTTTTCTCCACCTGCTGGAAAAATATTGTATATGAAATATTACATTGCATTCTTAGGCTCTGACAGCAAAATACTGATATTAGTTTAATGAGACTGCCAGTCAATCTGGATATTTAAGGAGACAAGGCGCTGCAAGTAAATAAGTAAGCAAAGCAGTTAAAGAGGCATTACAAGGTTCTTGATTAAGAACACAAAAGTAGGCCCACACAGTGAAGACCAAATATCATCAAAATTAATTTAGGGGATTTATAAAAACTAGCCACCTACAAAACACAGACCTTCCTTGAAAACAGTAAAAAAAAAACTGCATAATGTTACTACACAAAGGATTGACAGGTATTCCTGATAGGCTTGAAGTTTCTTACAATAGTCAGAAGTAAAAGCTTCTTACAATAATCTGGCAGAATAACAGGAAAGAGAGAGGCTTTAACCAAAGAGAGGGGTGACGTTTGGAGAATGAAAGGAACAATTATATTACAATTCCACGTAAGGCTTGTGTGTTTAAACATTGTAAGCCAGACAAAGAACACGTTCTATTGAACACTGTCTGTGTCTTTATAGAATGGATGATGGCAGCTAGGACATTTTGGCTCTGAAATTCAGGTATCAGGAACTCAAGGTCTGACCAAGTCTACAGCCCTACTCAGAGCTGGTTGTGATATGAACAAACATATTCAAAATACAGAATGGTTCCATACTTCGGGACAGCAGATGGCAGTAATGATCTACATGCGTTTACTAAGGTCCAATAAAATCAGTCGAAGGAAATAAAACAAAAACGAAGCTCCCAGTAATAGGCCGCAACATGAACCACGAAAAGTCCTTTAGAAAACGAATCCCGCTCCACAGGCGCGCATCTACACAATCTTTAGCTCATAAAAAAGAACGAGTCGTGCTTAGCTACCAAAAAAAAGTTCGTCGCTGACTTTCCAGTCAATTTTTGGTGCGTCTATGTTTTATGCCGAACTAGTTTCTTCAGAGCGCACAAGGATCTTGGTCGCGAGTGCTGGCACTTTTCGACACGTGATCATGCTACACCAATAAGGTAGCTGCTTTTTGTCAACAGAGTTGCAAGATGGCGTCCACCATGCCTTCGTCGTGCAGTACGGAAGACGAAGAAAATACACCGGAATGTCTTAATAAATCAAAAAACAAACATTGTTTTATGCATATTACTTCAGTCAAGCACGAGGAGGTACATTATTTCACCACTACACGATGGAATACATACAGGACAAGCCTACAAACGTGGCTCGGGTTGGAGGGTGAGTCTCGAGACATGGCTGAGAACTTCAAACACTGTGTTGATGTGGAGTTTGAAAATATTCCCGAGGATGCATGGGCCAGCTGAGGAAGGCCTTAATTGAACTGGTGAAAGCCAATGAAGGCCTTGATGCTTCAAACTACAGGTAACTGCAATGCATTTTTCTCTCAAGTCTTATTATTTGTCATGTGCAAGTCCAGCTTTACACAACATGTGTGTGACAGGCCTGAGAAACTGTTTTTAAGTCTTGCTGTTTGCACAGACATGTACCAGTTGGCAACAAGGAGAATAGCTGGTGTGTGTGTGTGTGTGTGTGTGTGTGTGTGTGTGTGTGTGTGTGTGTGTGTGTGTGTGTGCGTGTGTGCGTGTGTGCGTGCGTGCGTGCGTGCGTGTGGTGTGGTTAGTGATGTTGTGTGCCTTTCTTGGGCATCTTTGGTGTTAAATGTGCTGTATGGCAGATAGGTTCTAGCCTGTTATGTCTTGTACCACCTCCACCACTCTCTGCTTTTCATGATACTCCTGTGACTCTTAATTGTCACTGTTTTGTTGTGTTGCAGACAGGATATGTTGAAGAAGAGGCTGACTCGTGATTTCCCCCATCAGTATCAAAAACCTAGAACGGTCACGTAGAGCTGATGCAGGGTCACAACGCATACAAATCTTAGACCCGGATCAGAGGACCCCAACCCAATGGAAAAAGTTTCTCTCAGAAGGAACAAATAAGGAAGCACTTGCCGAATTCCTGTATGTTGCATGGAAAAATGCAGACCTTACAATAGTGGGCAAAAACCTCTGCTTGTACATCGCACATACAAATCAATGTCACGGTGTGACTGTTAAGGAGAGTGTACAGTCTGTTCGTGTTGTTGAAGACCTGTTGTTGTTTTTACATGCACAACATGCTGCACGGGAGCATAAAGCTGTCATTATCAAGAGCTCTGACACTGATGTGGCAGTCATTGCTGTAAGTGTGTAGACAGATTTCCCATGCAGTTTATATGTTTTCACAGGGACTGGCAACAGGACACGTATCATTGACATTACCAAGGTGTCATCAGCAAACAAAATATAAGTGCTCCATCACCTGCTGAATGTGGTTGGCAAATAGAGGATGGGACCTTGCACCTGGATGACCAGAAATCCGGCCCCTGACAGTGGTTTGCATGTGATACACTGCGGCTGCAAAGGTGCCTGTGAGACAGGAAGATGTTCCTGTTTTTCTGCAGGACTGTGTTACAGACTTATGTCGTTGCTGTAATTGTGCCAACACAAAAGAAACTGAGGAACTGGAAGATAACTCTCCTGACACTGACAGTGAGGACTGAGTGTCCTTAATCTGTTATTTCTTATTTAGTTTTGTACAGTTTTATATATCATATTTCATATTTTTCATAAAGATTGTTTTTATGGTTCATCAGTGTTGTTTTCATTTGTGGAAGAATGAATGAATGAATGAATGAATGAATGAACGAACGAACGAACAAATGGTCATTGGTATAAGTACAATTACTGCCTTTTATTGATACAAGGAAGGAGGTTTATTTGTCACATACATAGAAATACTAACGTAAAGCATGTAGTCATTGTGTGTGTTCAGGATACGGAATGCTTGAGGAAAGAAGCTCCTCCTCAGTCTCTCTGTTCTGGTCTTGTAGCAGCAGAGACGTTTGCCTGACCTCAGTGTTTTGAAAAGTCCATGGTCAGGATGTTAGGAGTCCTTTACAATACTTTGGGCCCTGGTACGTAGTCTTCTCTTGTAGGTCTCCTGCAGAATAGGGAGAGGTGCTCTGATGATGCGGCACTGCAGTCACAGGCTGTACAGTTCCCATACCAAGTGATGATGCTGTCAGGACACACAGCTGATGGGTGCTGATGCTATGAACTTCCTCAGCTGACGTAGGAAGTACAGTCTTTGCCTTGATTTCTTCAGTGTGTGCTGGGTGTTCACAGTCCATGTTAGATCGTCAGTAAGGTGTATTCCCAGGTATGTCAAACTTGATCTAAATGACTTAACATAAGCATAACATTATCGTATATTTGCCTCATTGTTCTTATGGGACGCGGCTATGTATACAGCACTATTTAGAACCCATTTAGCCCACTTTTGAGGATGTTCGGGTGTTTTCCTCTTTATCGGTAACGTTGAATCTAACCACGGGAGCCGCCATCTTGCCATTCTGTTGACAAAAAGCAGCTACCTCATTGGTGTAGAACGATCACGTGTCGAAAAGTGCCAGCACTCGCGACCAAGATCCTTGTGCGCTCTGAAGAAACTAGTTCGGCATAAAACATAGACGCACCAAAAATTGACTGGAAAGTCAGCGACGAACTTTTTTTTGGTAGCTAAGCACGACTCGTTCTTTTTTATGAGCTAAAGATTGTGTAGATGCGCGCCTGTGGAGCGGGTTGAAACGAAAACAGTGTTCATGTTGCGGCCTATAAGCAGACATGCCGCTGAAGAAAGCTGTCATTGTACCCGGGAATGGAGCAGGGGATGTTGAGCGTGCCAACTGGTATGGGTGGGCAAACAAGGAAATCAAGAAGGTAGGTCAATATTTGGAAAGTGACTGGAACCATTTGCCTATGACTATCTATGCGTTTCTCACTCAGATTCCAATAATAGTAGGGCCTGTTAGCCTAGTATGCTGCACTGTCAACTTAAACTAAAACTAAGACGAAAACTAATGGGTTTGTCAAATGTAATGGAAAACTACAACTAAACCAAACTAATAATGATTGCTAATTACTCAAATTAATAAATAGGTGAAGACAAAAAATTGTCGTTAACGTTCCAAGACGGCGGACGTCGAATCCATTTAAGGGTGTCACACTCCCAAAATTCTGTTTAGTCTATAGCCAACAAACTTAAAGCTAAACTTCAGGATTTTTCAACCTGAGCAGTATCTTTAGATCTTTTTAGGTCCAAACGTTTACTAAGGATAATTAACGATCGAAATCGGTCCAGTGTTAAGTTAGAACGCTATAACCGGCAACCTGAAAACAGCTATACAGTGTGATTCCATGGGGCAAGCAGTGTCAAAGTAAACTGCTTGTTTTCGTCACTGACGCTATGATGACCATATAGCGTGTCAAAACACGAACTAATAGGCCAAGGTAAAGTAGTCAGGTAAAGAAGTCAGGTGTGTCCCCTATGGTACAATTTCTAACTTAAAAGTGAAAGCAGTAGAGCTACACTTCAACCATTTGAGTGGCTGACGTCAAACCTCTCATGTGCTACAAGCCTTGTTTTTTAAATATACTTGTGTACATTTATTTCTAATGTAAGTCAAGTATTCTCCGAAATCAGTTGACCTCAGGATGTCAAACCAAGTGTGCAACTTGGAGACAAATATCCCTCATGTGCCACAAGACTTGTTTTTGAAGTATACTTTTGTAAAACAAAAAATAGAATAAAAAAAATAAATGCAAATCAGTTATGTCCATGTGCACACCCCTAGGCTTTTATAACTTTGGTGTGCTTTTGTGTGGAACTGTGGAAAGGCAAATAGTTCAAACAGCACTTCAGCAAGTTCCTAATACAGTGCTTTTCACCAACACTAGGAGGCAATCTCTTTTCTTCCCAAATACTAGTGTACGCTAACACAGGGGTGCAGTTCTTCCCCAAGGCCCTAGGGGTCACTGTCACAGAAACGATATAATAAGAATACACTTCTTTAATCATTTTGACATTGTTGATCACACAATTTCAGCAGATATTTTCAGTTTGTTTTACACTGAAACATTACAACATTTGTACAAGGCTTTCACGTCGCTGAATAGAGGCAGGGGTCAGCTTAAATGTTATTTGAAAATATTTAGCTTAAATATTATATTTAGCTTATAATAATAAGTAACTTTTAGCATTTTGTTGCAGAAGTGTAGCTACTGTAGCATTTTTAACATTTACCAAACCCCTATTAAGCAGGCAATAAGAAATTAATCACAGTAAGCACTATAGGTCTACAATCATCAACAACTAAATCATTATTCATTATTAATAATAATACTAATAATATTGAATTGAATGTACTGCAATTATATTATTATTACATTGACTTTCAAAATGATCATTTCTGGGGAAAACAGTGACTCCCCTTAAGTCTATCTCTAAGTTTGAACAAAAATGGGTGAGCATGAAAGGCAATATGAACCAGTCTCTTTTATCAAGATGCCTTAGGATGTCAGTGATTATTCTGACAGTATTACATTTGGTTAAGTTTGAGAACAGGATCATGTTGGCATGCTTTTCTGACCTGCAACAACTGCTTTAAAGATCCCAGATATGACCTGCCTGTTGAAGAACATGCCTGATCCAGTGACGGCACGTGAGACAATATGGCTACCCTTCATGGAGAAGGAGCTGAAGTGTGATGAGGAAACCGTAATCATCGGTCACAGCTCTGGGGCGGCTGCTGCCATGAGGTACGCAGAGACTCGCAAAGTATTCGCCATCATCCTGGTGGGGGCCTACACCTCAGACATGGGAGACGAGACTGAGAGGGAAAGTGGCTACTTCAGCCGGCCATGGCAGTGGGAGCTCATCCGAGGGAATGTGAGCCACATTGTCCAGTTTGGCTCCACAGATGATCCCTTTCTGCCCTGGGAGGAACAGGAGGAGGTGGCCGAGGGTTTGAAGGCGGATCTGCACAAGTACTCGGACCGTGGCCACTTCATGAACTCACGCTTCCCTGAGCTCATTGATGTGGTCAAGAAGTTCAAAGAAGCTGCTTAATATGCAACAGGCATCCACATCAGCGCATTCTTTTCTGTACACCAATTAGTTACATTGCATTTCCCACACCAATTCCCCGCTGTGGTCATCTGTTTTACTGTGTAGAATCACACAACAGCACAAAATGCAAACATTTGTTCTTCAAACCAATATTCACTGACACATTTTGGAAGTTCCCTACCAGAGAAATGAGAGTGAAATGAGAACAATTTTGAGACTGATCACAAATGTGTGAATAGGTCATAGATGTCATGGTTAATATTGAAATCAAATTCCATCAGTTCCTTAAGTTGATTTATCTCCTGTCAAAGATGAATACATACGTGGCTTTGTCCCTTTATTACAATTTATCTTCATTCGGACACAAAATATCCCATTGATCTCATGATTAGCCCTACAACTATCTAGAACCCTCATGTAGCCTGCAAAACAGCCTGGATTCGTTATATGGATTTGAAAGAATTCTGGAAACAATCCTAAAATATTTTTTTGTTGTGGGATAAATTAAAGTTCATCAGAGCAGGGGACATTTTTATAATATACAGTTCTCTGAAGTAGGCGCGTTGCCGGTTTTTGAGATAATGGGACCATTTCATTTACTAGAAACTAGAAACAGACAAAACCTCTCTAAATTTGAGATAACAATGCACTTGACCATGTTGGCATGCTTTACACGTGAAATTTCCATATCATTCACCTGAGGCCAACCATGAGGGTGCTGTTGTAATGAGCAGGTGTGTAAATAAAATATCCACTGAGTGGAAATGAAGTGCATTGAGAGACAGTTGTCAAACCTAAGTAGCCTGGTGCTCCCATCCCACATTCACAGCATTCACTGCAATCCCTAGAAGACCTAGGGGTATAGTCTGCTAGTGCACTCAGAAGCTGAAGTGGTTAAAGCATTTTCAAAACGTATTATTTTGCAGGTGACAGACATGTGTAATATTCAAGAATACGTCTGTATTTCCCTAGTCTGTATGCTTCACCTCTTGTCCATTTTTTTGTCTTCAGTTTTGGTGCCTTACCTGCTGCTGCTATCTCTGCTTTGACATTGAAAACCCTTGGTCATTGACTTTCATAAATTATCTAGGGACGCTGGAGTTATCTTCAGTGATCATTACCCTGATTAATGATGTTCTTTCAGTGCCCCCTAGAGTTCAACAAATGCAACTGTAACTAACTAAATAAAAACTTTTTTGTGACGCCTTGAATGTGATTTTTTCCATTGCATTTTTATAATTAGTAGGTTCATCTAATTATCATCTCAGGTTGAATACAATTTAGCCCCACTCTGCAAAGATGATGCGGTGAAATATGAAATGATATGATGATAACAGCCAGTGGAGTAAATATTGGCATGGAACTTTACGAGTTTCAAAAATAAGATCCTGGTAGTAGCAATAACATTTTCAAACATCTACACAATAGATCCATAACACATTATAGAGCAAAGGTTAGAGAAAAATCTTTGTTGTCCATGAGGTGGAGCTATTAGCTAACATAACTAACTAATATAATTACAGAAGTACCATACAGTACAAATTAAAGTAGCCTAGTTTCCTGCAAAAATATAGCGTCCATGCAAAACATGTGTCAGGCTTAAGGATAGTTTGAATGATTCCAGTGCAAGAGCTTGACATTCTTTAGACTGCACAACATAAGACGTTTATTTTCACATGTTTACGGTGTTATTTCGTCCTTTACGACTGTAATTCGATAAGGCCCGTCCTCATACGAAAACAAGTTGGATACGAGGCAAGAAGCATACCATGATGCATAATGTAAATGAACAGACTTGAACTCTAATATAGCCTATTCTATATGAACCACTTTGAAACAGTTTTTATACTAACATGCCTCTGGATTGAACACAAGGTTCTGACACTTTAATACATAGCACAGTTGATTCAAGTAACACATCATATCAAAACTTAATAACTTCAAGTAGTATTATCTTATCTTACAAACACGGAATCTAATATTCAGTAAGCTATCTAATGTTGCAAATGGTCTTTAAACCATATATTTGCAATTTTGGTGTGGTCAGGGTTAAAATCAGTTGCTACAGGCTACTTTTCGATATTTTGTCTGATGGGGGTATTGCAGCGCCGGCCTTTCCAGAGGTAGCCATTCAACCTAGGTCCTTGGATTGGTCGATTAGTCAAGGCAGCAAGCAGGGCTGGACAGGAAACGACTCTCACACAACGCGCAACAATCCCTGCTCCCAGGGAGAGATTGCGAGAGGGAACAGAGCGACCAATGTATCATTAAGCAAATGGGAGTTTCTGAGGCGGGTGGTCAGTGAAAAAAGAAGAAACCGCTTGCCCTCCCCTCAACTGGCACATATTTTTGTTTACCGGGATTTCTTGTAGGATTTTCCCAGTTTCATCGCGTGCTGAAAGCTTTGTTGTAGTGTTCCCACCAGGAAGGAGACTTCATTGTCGAGCGGTATTGGATCTTAGAGCAAGTAAGCATATAAATGTTCCTTTTCGGTGTATGTCTGTAAACCTATATCATACTGAAAAGATGTATTTCATGTACATGTAGTGATAACTAACGATGGCTAAATGAGAAAGACCTAAAACACCTAACTGTTCTCCTTGGCATTGGCTGCCTCCTGGGCAGAGCCCCTTGAGAGAAATTTGTCTCGGGAATCTCAGAGAATAGAGGATCCCTTGAATACGAGTGTATAGCCGCAGAGGCGACTGTAAATGTACCGCTAGACTACTGGCGTGAACCTTGGACGTATTTTTTAAATGTATTATGCATTAAGGTTTTTGGGCGTCCTTTGAGGGTCCCTCGACCATTAGAGTAGGCTACACATTAGCCTATATGTGTACCATGGAAACATTTATGTAGTATTGTGGGCCAGATGGGGCTTCGGCTTGGCTCTTGTGCAACCAAAAAAACTAGGGTGTGTTTTGCAGTGGAACACTGGGTGGTAGGCTACCCACTGCCTGCGGTTATCAGTTATTATTTTGATTTAGCGAGATATACAAGCTACTAATGCCACATTTTGCCTCAAACTAGTTAGATGACACCCCTCATCACATGTCTGGCATGGCTACACATGCAGCTAGTTAAATAGCCTCCTGTTCTGTAACGATGAGTGTAGCCTTAACAAAGGTGAATTTGTAAGTGTTTTCAAAAATGTGAGACCCATTGTCCAGCAGGAAAATTGGGGTGACATCTTGCAACTGATATGTAGTTTGGTGACCAGCGCAGCCAACATCACTCGACAAATCGTAACCAGCCATTGAGTGTGCCACCACCCTTTCTAATGTGAGCTAGTTAGCAAGTACAACAATCCTTGTTGCAAGTTTAGCCTCTGACATGAGAGCTCATTTTATAACGTATTGTTTTACTCTGCAACGTAACTGAAACGTATAGTCTGTAGCTTATACGTATGTTTGTTTCATTTACCCATTTATCCAGGGATCCCTCGAGTTAATGTATCGCAAGCTAGGCTGTCTGTTCTAACCTTGGCAAGCGCTTCCATTGTCTTTCCAGTCAAAGGTGTAGATTTAGGGATGTGGTTTAGTTTCATTGCCTATAGGCCTACTTAAAACGATGCTGCTCATTTAATGTCGAAACTGACTATGTAAGTAGTTTTATGTATGTAGTCCCGCTCTGAACGCCTGTGTTAGGTTGGGGCTATTGTTTCCACCAGTCTTCAGGGTGTAACATGATTACCATCGTGCATGGGATGAGTCGGCAGATAATTGCCAACTTGTTGGTAATGTCTGTTAAGCTTAACTGTAGAAATAATCCAGTTAGGCCGCCACTCAAAGCCAGTAGGTTCGGGGGGTACAGCCTTCTCTACACGCGTGTCCTGGTGAATCGTTGGGGAGGGGAGTTGGAAACGCAGCTGTCAGGACCGATATTCCCCAAACGACTGTAACAGCCGTGTAGCCATGATGGCACGTGCTAATACGCTGACATTATTGTTTCATCCCTACAAATGCCTCCTTCCTCAGTGTTAAGTCATGTTTGCCTAACTAAAGAATATCATAAGAGAATAACAACAGAGGACCACTAAGCCACATAAATTGTAGTTCCTCATAACTCTGTGGCTTCTTGTTTGTTTTTTGTTTAGTTTGTTTTGAACCTATAGTTAGGTCAATGAGTGCACTGTGCTTATCCTGTGTAGTGTCCAATGGCGCCATGGGGATCTGTTTTCATTCAAATTTAAGGAAAGCATGTGGACTTGACTCTACAATAGATCAGTGTCCAGACTGAAGGATGCAAACGTCTGCCCTCCTGAGGTCAGTGTGTCACGCAAGTGGTGATGACGAGAATCCTTGCAAATATTTTGCCATCACACAGAGCTGTCAGCAACAAGAGGTCAAAAAGGGAGGTCTGGAGGTCATGGACACTTGGGGAAACTCAAGACTACTGTCTGGGCACCATCTCGGTCTGATGGGGTCATATGCTGGCTGCGTTGTGCCTAAAAATTCACTGGCATCAGAAACGAAGGGGTTGTCCGACTAGGATGGGGCTTGAGGAGGGTCTGTACCCCCTGGCAGGAAGAAAAATAGCAATGTGGTGTTACTAAAGATCCCTCCGTCTCTAGCCCTCAGGCAGTTGGAAAGGCTTGGGTGGAGGGCACCAGCCTCACCCCTATACTAGCTCTCACCAACTCACTTGCTTTGCTCTCAATGCAGACAGCAAGCCACGTGGAAAACATGGTTTCCTCAAACAACAGAGAGACTGGCAAGCAGCGAGACGTTCTGCATTTGTTTAGGAAGATGACTACTGATTCTATGGTCTTCTCTAGATCACGAAAATGAGAACAAGTCCTTGTGACCTGGGACATTCTTGCAGGGTTTTCATCTTGAGAATTTCTATCTGACACAGATACTCGATTCAAGCACTGCAGGGTTTTTTGTAGGGGAATCATTGAGAAACACAAAGTGAAACACAGGAGTTGCTGGATGCTTTTCTTGTTTCCTCTGCCAAAGTAGAAGAGGGAATATGTCTGATGAACACACTGAGAAGGGGAATGTGCACTCCTGGGTTCTTTGTATGGCCGCAGCCAAACTAACGAGAAAAGCAGCTGTTGCAGGGGCTCTCTTGATTAGTTTTGGTAAGGTCCAGGGCAGGCTTTGGTCTGCTGTGTGTGTGTGTGTGTGTGTGTGTGTGTGTGTGTGTGTGTGTGTGTGTGTGTGTGTGTGTGTGTGTGATGTAGGTAGGGCCCCTTTGTGTGTGTGTGTGTGTGTGTGGTGGTCATATATCACAGCTGTCACAATGTGATGGGAAGTAGACACACTTGATGAAGATCTGAGGGAAAGTGTCCTTGGAATAGCAGAGCTGTTTTTCTTTGCCCTTATTGGGCGCTTGTGCTCTGTGCCCCATCTCCAGCTGGGAGGCTGAACCACACAAAGAACCCCCCCCCCCCCCCCTCCCACCCTTTAATGAGGGTTTTGTTTCATCCCAGCTCTGTTACACTTGGGAGGGGCATCAAAGACCTGCCTAACACAACTTCAGGACATGGGCCGGCGGGCAGACACACAAGAAGGGCCTGGTGTCACCCCACACCAGCATACGAGTGGGCACCTGGCAGGGAGCAGCTGCCAATGTTTCAGGGAGCATGTTGGCCCGCTGTGGTGCCATGCCCAGTATCCTGTCCCTGTTTGTGTGTTTGTTGGGTGTGGTGGGGAAAAGGCGTGGCTTTACGATTTTATGGAACATGATTCTGCTGCCAGGCTGCCAACTCGGAGCAGCAGCTGGCCCTGCGAGCACCCCTCTGATAACTCAGTTAGACGGGTGATGAGTTATATAGGTGCGAGGCACAACAGTTGTAGATACTTCTGTAATAGGCTGTAGTAGGCCTCTCACTTGTGCTTCCCCCTGTGCACAAGTGAATGGCAGCAATAGATTTAGGGGAATGGCCACTCGCACAAACAAGCACAAAATGAATTTGTTTGAATTGTCTGTAAATCACGTTGTTGCTTAGTGATACATTTTGTGGATGAGGAATAGTTATGAGAACATTTATTAATGATGCATAAGCTGTAATCTGTCTGTATTTGAGTGGAAAAGAACAGTGGGTCCATTCTTCTAATGCAGTGGAAGGCAGACAGGTGCATTAATAGTTGGCTAAGGATGATGCTGTTGTTTCATTTTTTGCCTGAGACTGCTTTGGAGGAATCAAGAGCATCGTCCCAAGCAGGACGTGTCATCAGTAAAGGTGCTAGCGTAGGGCTTTACCTCCTTCCTTTTTCTCTTCCATTCAGACTCCTTTGTTCCTCTCCTCCAGACTGTCTGCCTGAGTTCAACTCCACTCCCTTCCCCTCTGTTTTTCTTCCTTTCTTTTTCCGTCCCTCTCTGTTCCACCCAAGTTGCACTTATGAGCCTGGTTAATACAGCTCACTGTATGTGTTGACAAAGGCAGGCAAGCTGTTACTCGGGAGCAGATGGCCTCTGTTCCCTCTGCCTCTTATTTTTGTGTTAATCAGTATTGACGTGTGTGTGTGTGTGTGTGTGTGTGTGTGTGTGTGTGTGTGTGTGTGTGTGTGTGTGTGTGTGTGCGTGTGCGCGCGCGTACATTACCGTGTGCGGGGAGATGGTCATGTGACAGGAAGTTTCCCCTAGTGGGGATGTTATTGTGGACTTGAATGGATCCCATATCTGTGACCCAGCCTCACTATCTAGTGAACAGGATGGGATGACCTGGATGAACCAGAACTCTTTCACAGGTCCGTGTTTCTGACTGGACCCCTGCCACATGGTGCCTGTCTTCCTTTATTAGACGTTTTTGAGGAAAACCTTAAACATTATGACTCCGTCTGAGTGCTGTAAGAGAAGTGGGACTGAGTCTGAGGCGGGTGAAGAGGCTGAGGCTGGAACTAAAACTGAGGCTCCAATGTCAACCCAGCTGACAGTCCTGTTGGTGATCTGACATCAGGCTGTCCCTGAGTGTGTCTTAATGTTGGAATGATCCCAGAACAGTGGTGTCCTAAGAAGGCAAGCTGCTCTTTTCCCTTTAATCCCTGGCTCTTCTGTGGGCTTTCCTAAAAAAGAGAAAGGCGAGTGTTGCCCCATAGTACTGTCACCCACTGCTCTGCCGCCATTCATGGGCCTGGACGAGGTCAGAGGTTATGGTTCCATATGGAGGGAGTTTCACCAAGGAATTCCAACCATGGTTTCAGATAACTGGTTGTGTGAACATGGCAGCGGTTATGAAAGCACAGGGTCATCCCAGAGCCCTGTTTTAGCTCGCCTGACAACACTGATGAATGATGCCAAAGACTTTTATCCTTGACTTAGAGAAACAAGATGAATGAAGGTCAACAAAAAACCTGGCCCTGGACTGCACTGCCTGAGGAGGACCTTAAGGTCCATTTCACGAGGGCCTGATTCAGCTTCTGGTTCTTCAAAAGAATTGGTACCAACAAAGAGCCATGGGCCTGGCAAAAGTGAGGTAGTTCCCCAATTTTTGCCCCTGGAGGATCCACGGCACATTGTTTGTTGTTTTTATCTTCTGCACCCAGCTTCCATTGTTCAGCCTGACTTCGATGTAGAGAGTTTTGTATTAAATTTGAAGTTGAAATGGAAGCCGTCTTGCTGGGAGTGTTTGTGCAGTAGAGTTGAGAAACGCTGGAGCTGGATTTTTTTGGAAAAGCAGCAAAGTAGCTCAGCAGGAGCCTGCAGACATCCGGCCTGCTTAGCCACTCAACATGCTGCCAAGGGGAAGGGGGCATGTGTGGGCCTGTGAAGAGACCGAGGAAAGCTCAGGGTGTGGGCTAGGTCCCCATCCAATGATACTCTTGGCCTGGGCTTCCGTCCTCCTTGGGGTCGAGAGCAATGACCTCATGCCACTTTAGTGAAATCACCATGACGACAGGGCTTGACCCAAGGCCAGCTGGGATGAACATCATCTGTCCGCATGGCAAACAGCAGAGTAGCTGGACTGGCTCTCGTCCTGAGAATAGATGTATTGGATAGAGAGTGAACCATTAAGGCGAGTGCAGGACTTTAAGTCTTGTTTTAAAGCTTAAATGGGCAAAAGGCACCAGGACCAGGAGAACTGAATGCGTGACCAGAATGCGCCCCATTTGTTTATGTCTTCCATGTGTTTGTACTTTTGTGTCACTGCTAGAGCAAGAGCACATTCCATTCCCCCATATCTAATCTTTTGAGAGTATGCTTACTTGATGAGTATACACTATCAATATGTAATTAGTACCAGAGGATGTGAGGACAGGAGAAGGCGTGAAAAAAAGAACATACAATTTGAACATTCCTCCCCACTGGCACATTGTACTCTCATTTCCTCCGGGAGGTTGTTTGGTCTGAGTTGTGTGTCTCTGTGTGCCTGTTCAGTCGCTGGTAAAGGACATAACAGGGCTATGTGGCTGAGGTGTGTCTGTGTGCCTGTTCAGTCGCTGGTAAAGGACATAACAGGGCTATGTGGCTGAGATATGTGTCTCTGTGTGCTTGTTCCGTCGCTGGTAAAGGACATAACAGGGCTATGTGGCTGAGATAATGTTTACTCTTTCGGCCCATCAGTCATAAGGGTTGTGCCTTGGGCCCCAAAGCTAACGCTGTCATTGGCATGTCATAAGGTGTTTACAGCAGCACTGAGATCAGCTGAGCGTCTGGTGGCCTGTTATAGCATGACCTGTATAGGATGTCAGTCCTATGGTCAGTACAACCCTCTTCCTCTTCTAGTATCTGCAACTCTAGACTACTCTTGCTCTTGCCTAGCAAGACTCTCCTCTGGCCATCTTCCTCTTTATATGTTTTTTTTTTTCTTCTTCCTATTTTCTGGAAGTACAGAGACATCTTTGTGCTGCTATTGCGCACTAACTGCTAGCTAGCTTAAATTGGCAGACACTCCCAACCACCACCACTTGCTTCCAGTTGATTCAGTTGACTTTGAGGTAAATGGCCATGCTGTAATTAATGGAGCCGGTGGCAGGCATCACTTTATTTTGATGTGGTGATCATTTTATGTCTGGAAACTTCAGCACCACTGTCTTTCCCACCCTGCTGTCTATTTTGGGAGGTTCTGAGCCATGTGCAAACAGAATGAAAGCATGGAAAGTGGCATCAATGTCGATGGCCTCCTATTGCTATTCAGATATTAACACACACACACACACACACACACACACACACACAGACCAATGATGAGGCGTATTATTATACAAGTGGAACTTTGAAACTCATATGCACTCTGTGAACCCCCCCCCCCCCCCCACACACACATACACACACTCGTCCCAGAAGACCCACTCCCAGGGTGTGGGCTGTACATGGAACACTTTGCACACATTTTGGTCAAAGCAGCTGCTGTGACCTCATCCTTACCCCACTGTGTTGCTTGGCCCACCAGAGTGACCCTGACTGACCACCAGAGATGCCAGCCTGTTGACAAGCATTTGAGGGCCCACCAGGTTGACTGCTCTAGGTTAGACCAAGTCACCTGGTGGTGTTGCCATACTCCTCACACACAGGGGCCTTCAGCTTGCTATGCTTCAGGTGCTGTGACTCAGTGGGTGCTGTGTGTCACTGTCTGTCTGGGCAGCATTGCTTGGTAAGTAGCGAGTGTGCTGTGATTGCCACAGCCACGCACAGACATACACTCACATCATTTATACACTGGCCAAACTCTTAGTCACTTACCTGTGTTGTAACCCTCTGGCAGTGCGACACTGGCTGTATTGTGAGCTGGGTCTAAATGACACACCTTGTTGCCAGATGGAAAACTTAGGCGGGTGTAGATTTGAGGTCAGCTGAAGTGCCAGGCTGCTGATATCACACTTGGCCTTTTACTGGCTGTTTCCTGTTTCCTGCTAAATCATTCTGGAGAAGTTTATGCAGTGATGCTGTTCATTAGAAGTTCAAGCCACAATACAGTAGAAGTGAAACAAAACTTGCCATAAGTCAGGTGAGAAGGCGGCCCAGCAGCAAGTGAAAGCTCAGTTCAGAACTTTCCTTTTTCCTTCCCTTCCTTGTCTTGCTAATTCTCCTAACTTCCAGTTCTTCTCGATCTGTTTAGTCTCATTTATCGTTCTGATGCATATTTTATAATCGCCATTTCTCTTTCTGTCCATGCCTCTCTTTAAATGGCCTTGGGTATGAGGCAGAGCATTAATAAAACACAGACCCTGCTGTGTGTGTGTGTGTGTGTGTGTGTGTGTGTGTGTGTGTGTGTGTGTGTGTGTGTGTGTGTGTGTGTGTGTGTGTGTGTGTGTGTGTGTGTGTGTGTGTGTGTGTGTGTGTGTGTGTGTGTGAAGAGGGAGGCAGCATACACATGCTCCTCATGAGTCTCACAAGAGCTATTAATACTGTGCAGCGGGGCTCGGAAGCGTTCAGCTTTGTGTCAAAGATTCTTGATGCATGCTAATAGGGAACGTGCAGGTGATGTTCAGAAGCAGGTTCTAAATTCAAAGTGGGTTTTTTAGTAACAGTGGAGCATTTGTGTGGTTGCAGCATCATGCTTGTACTAATGGAGTACTATGTTCTCAGCTGGTAAATCTGAGTGCAGTTTCTAACATTGTGTCAAAGAGAGGAGTCTGAATTTGATTGACAACCATGTATTTTCAAACCTCATTCAGCTTATCGGTGTGTTGACAATGGTCACAAATATATCCCGGTCAGGCAAGGACAAAGCCTTACTGTACAGGTCTTTGAGTTCAACTGAGCTCTCGGTCAAATCCGAAGAAGGAAATGCACAGTATCTACTGACGTGTAAGAGAGGGATGGGGACAGAATCTCTCTCTGCTCTCAAACATCCAGTGTCAGGGGGGGGAGAGATGGGGGGGGGGGGGGGGGGGGGGGGGGGGCAAGTTTCCAGATCCTGTGTCGCCGTGGGAAAATTCCATCTGCTGCACTGTGTAATTCCCACCATCTGTGTGTCCATGCCGTCCTGTGGACCACAGCGTGGAGAAACCAGCTCTCCACTGCTTAATGAAATCCAGACTCCTCATGGTACAGAGCAGTGAATGTGTGTGTGTGCGTGTGAGGCCTGTTGGCCCTGTAATCTGCAGCATTATGGTTAAAGCCGTAGCCTCAGATCTAGGATCAGTGCGGAGTTCATGTTGTTCTTTAGGAAAAAGTAGAACAGCATGGGTAGGGTCAAACGCCAACACATCCTTCTGATGGCATGGAGAAATTACACGGCTGTGCAGAAGCGCATGCAGCCATTTTCTCAACCAAACGCTAAAATGTTTTCAGATATTTCAGTGGAAATACGCCCCAGACAAGTTAGAGTCAGTGCTTTAGGTAACGTTCCCATGAACTGGCTGGAGCAGGCTTCAACCAAGTGGTTGAGTCTTAAGTGCTGTCTGACTGAAAGGTTGGCCATTAATGACACACACCAGAGGCCCTCTGGCTTGCACTTTAGGCCTTCACTGAAGGATCCACTCTGATGTTCCTCCTCACCATTCCCTTAGAGCCATCTCCATCCCCAGCTGCTCTCTCTTCTGCTGACTGGAGCCGTGTTGGTCAATGCTAATGCCCTTGGCCAGAGCAGAGGGGCTTTGGGGGTTTGCATTGATTACTTTGTGGCTTGGTTCTGCCTTTAGCCGGGACACTGAAGGTTTATATTGACCGATAGCTACCACAAATGGTCACAAATGGATGGATCGATACTCACAATTTATTTTTGGTGGCAATATTACATCAGGGTATCTTTAACACAAGCAGCAGAAGTGTGCATCAATTCTATTTTTTAGGAGCGATTCATGCAAGAACCGTGTGCGTTTATTAGAGTTGTGTCCGAGGGCAAGCCACAAGACCTTCAGACTCTATCTTGAGGACTGTCCAACTCCTTATCCTTGTTTTACTGGCAGGTTGGCGCATCTTGGATGATAATCTAACTGCCTCTGGCTTCAGGACATATTGACAGAATGACCCGTCAGATAAGATATCTCGGACCGTCCTTTTGAAGTGTACGCAGAAAATGTATTTAAAAATGTATTTCAAAATATAAGATGGATGGTGTCGTTTGAGCAGCACTAACACAGTGAGGTGGAGTGTTGGCTGTGTGAGAATGCTAACTTGCATGCCTAACTCCCGCCAGGCCACTCCAACGATCGCTGACTCATTCCCAGGCATGTTTCACCCACTCTGCACATTATGATGGGCCCAAGGCCAGTTAATCAATAACCCCTCTGTCTGAACGGCAGCCACGGCCTTGCTTTGATCTTTCCTCTTTTCTTCTGGTACGCTGATAAACGCTGCACTGTGACTTTTTCATAAGGAAGTGCTTTGACCAAATGTGAGCTACTTAATAATGCAAGACAAGATTCATTAGTGTTGTTGCCGCCGTCTTTACTTCTCACTGTGCTGTTCAGTGTTGTTATGAGATCCCCTCTTTGTCTCTCCACTTGAGTTAAACGAAGGGGTATTTCCAATGACCTCACTTCCTCCAGCTCTGCCTGAGGGGGCTTCATGCCGCCCAGTGTGCCGTCCGCACGGGAAGTCAGAACATTGGCTTCCGCTGGGGGAGTGGCTTGCGCAGGAAATGGGACCCACGGGCGGACACACCTGGCCCAGTGTC
>NW_024880446.1:0-24961 GCF_900700415.2 Clupea harengus
TCGGCACAAGTTAATTAATCATATGTCATGAGTGAGCTTCCTCTCCTCCCCCCATCACTCTTTTTTATTTTTCCCCTCTCGCTCACTCGCTCACTCACTCGCTCACACAAATACAATATCTGAGGCCTCGCCTGTGCCACTGACCCGGACTGTGGGATAAGCTTGAACTGTGAGTAGGCTCAGCTTAGCCAGTCATATAGGAGGTTACACACACACACACACACACACACACACACACACACACACACACACACACACACACACACACACACACACACTGGGGAATAAACGTGGTGACCTCAGAGTGAGCTGTGGGGGAGTGCATGAAGTGTCAATTTTCAACCCACACTACATCCAGAGGACGTAGGACGATATTCTTCTACAGAAACTGCTTCAGGTGTTGCTATTTATTCTGGTGCTATTCGTGGTCAGATGTAGGGGTGCTGCTGCTGATCGACTGACAAAGACAAGTCATTCAGTTCAGGCGAATAAGCCTCCCGTGAACAAGCACTTACCTAAAAAAAGAAAAAAGAAAAATCACCCACGGTGTTCTTCTAACGTCATCCTTCCACCACCTCTTGGTTTTCATCACACAGGTTATACGATGCCATCTGTCACCTACACACTTATAACCCAGCCGCAACATTTCCCGTTCCCCCAACACACTTTACAACACCCCGAACAGCCATTTTCTGGATTATTTGACAGGGTCATTGACAGGTTAGGTGGCAATGCCAATGAAGGCGGCCCCATTTGATAATGACAATTACTTACAGATAATAAAATTGCTTTGTGGCGGCACTTTGCTGTAATATAATCACTTAAAAGCCGCAGTGGGTAGCTGGGTCTCCGGGCTCTTGATAGAGGTTGTGTAAGCAGCCCCTTGACGGCGGGAGGCTGATGGGATAATCCCACAGCGCCGAGGCAGAGCCAGCTTTTCACCCAGAGTCACATGGCCCGAGCGGACCCCTCTGGATCTCATGCCTGAAGACAAACACGTCCATATACATTCTGTCCAAGTGCACACCAAACACAGGTGCACTTAGAGCCCACATCTGAGCATACACAAACACACCTCATTCAAACGCACGCACACCAGCAGTGTAAAATGGACAAAATCTAAGCACTGTTTCCACACCTGCATGCTGACACTGCATACACATACAATGTATACTCACAAAGTCATGCCTAGCTATCTAATCCATACACAAGCTTACTCTATTCTGGAAAGTGCCTACATACCATTACAAAATATGTACACAGTCACTGCACTGATAACAACAATGTGAGCCACAGCATGTGGAGATGGTGTTGGGGAAAGTAGCATCTAACAGGCTGTGTGTGTGTGTGTGTCTGTGTGTGTGTCTGTGTGTGTGTGTGTGTGTGTGTGTGTGTGTGTGTGTGTGTGTGTGTGTGTGTGTGTGTGTGTGTCATAGCGGCTGAGTTATCTCCCTGGATACCACCAGGGCCATATACTTGATCCCAGTCTCAGTCTCCGTGGCAATGTTCCCAAAATGCTCTACAACCTACAGAAGTACAGGAAGACACGGGAGGATGTAGAGACCTGATTTAGGACCAGAATTAGGTTTCTTAATGGTTGGATCTTTTAATGATGGGCAAGAGCCAGAAGACTAAATGATGAAACACACGATCAGGCATCCGCCCTCGTTTTAAACTTCTTTCTTTTAAACGGGGGTCTTGTCTGTGCCACCATCAGATCCCTATGACACGTCCCTACTACCTGACCACAGCCATCCATCACCTGAGAGAGGGAGAGGTGGAGAGAGTCAGTGTGTTTACATGATGGTATAATTCGAATCTTTGCTTAGTCGGACTATGCTTTCTTTCGAGGGTAGGTGCTATTATCCCAATATACATGGCAGTGAATAAATCGAATCATTGGCCGAAAGCATGTCATATCCGATACGATAGGTGGCGCTGTTTTTATTACAACTAGTGGTGATACAGCCCTTTCCGCTTGACCTCTTCACCACTACCAATAACAACAACAGTTGATTGAGCATGAATCGCGTCTGTTCATCGGTCCAGAAATGCGTGTTGCCTCTTGGGTTGTTTGTTTGTTTGTTTGTTTGTTTGTTTCTGCCAGGCCGATGTGTTTATAAGTTACATTATTCAAAGGTGAAAGATAAAAGGCGAGAGAAACGCACGCACATTCACACACGCGCGCAAATTATGGGTTACAGCCTAAACGCATGGCCCTTCTGCCAGTTGCATCAAATTGTTTTAGTACTTCTTCGCTGTCGATTTCCAAATCTGTGTGAATATTCATGAGAGCAAGTCCAGTCAGTCTTTTCGTAGATAGATACAAGACCTTCAGGACGCAATGAATGTTTGACTAGAAATTTGCCGAACTTTCCAGGGCTTGATAAAGTTCACTGCGTAACTCATTTAGCTGTTTCCAGCTCTGTATCTGCATCGTCAACGCTGGGCATTAGTTGTCTGTACTCCGATTTTATAGTTTCCCCATTTTAATAAATATGCGTTCATGATATATTTTTCTTCTTCTCGAGTAGCAGAAGGTACGCACAGTGCGTACGGCTGCATGCGCCACTGGAACTCTTTGCAATTAATACAATACATAATAGGCTAATTGATACAATATCTCCTCGTTTGAGTGTGGTTGTTTGAGTGCAATGGGAGTGTATGATCGATGTTGTCTATAAAGGTATTTAGGTAAAGGTATTTACGGGAAAATATCTCGATCCACCTGTCACGTCTCTGTCTTTAGAGGGCAGCGCCAAATAACTGAACACAACTAAACTCACGCGTGCCTCGCGGCCACAATACCAAATTTCATCATATTTGATAGAATGAAGGACATATTAGTTGTGAATAGTATCACCGAGTTTGATAGGTATTGGGTCAGGTAATAGCCGAGTGACAGCTGATTTGCTTTCTGATTTGACAGTACTTATTCGTGGTTTTTTTCAGCGCCAGATAACTGAACACAACTAAAGTCACGCGTGCCTCGCGGGCACAATACCAAATTTCATCATATTTGATAGAATGAAGGACATATTAGTTGTGAATAGTATCACCGAGTTTGATAGGTATTGGTCAGGTAATAGCCGAGTGACAGCTGATTTGCTTTCTGATTTAACAGTACTTATTCGTGTTTTTTTTCAGCGCCAGATAACTGAACACAACTAAACTCACGCGTGCCTCGCGGGCACAATACCAAATTTCATCATATTTAATAAAATGAAGGACAAATTAGTTGTGAATAGTATCACCAAGTTTGACAGGTATTGGTCCAGTGTTCCGAAAGCCCGATATTCCGAAATCTCAATATTCCGAAAAATAGTCCCCCTGGCAAAATTTTGAAATATTTTAAGTGGCACAAAACACTCAAAGCATTTCGTTTGCACAGCAGAGCGGAGACGCTCACCGGGCTATCACGCATATAACTTTTCCTAGGCAATATTTGTTAACTTAGCCTACTCTGGTTTTGAATATGGGGTAGGCTACCACTCATGCGAAGGAAATCACCGGCAGATTGTCGCAGGACATTACGCAGATCAAGCACTTGTCAAGCACTGACAAAGCATGCATGCGTTGGCAATCATACAAATATTTTTGTATCATCGCGATGCAAATGCATGTGTGTATAATAATATTCTGAATTCAAGTTAATGCTTGTGAAATAAAGGCATTTATATGTTTATGATTGTGTGATTCATTGGGATGTGCATGTGGGCAATAGTGGTTCACGTTGCTGTACTCACAATTTCGGAACAGCGGGCTGTCGGAAAAATGGGCTTTCGGAACATTGCCATGGAACCTTGGTCAGGTAATAGCCGAGTGACAGCTGATTTGACAGTACTGCTGTTGTTTTAAGCAAATAAAATGTGGAACGTCCTTATACGTGTTTAAGGAGGGGTTGTAAAGGTGCTCATATCTTCGGACCTCTTCTGTTATGTTTGTTCATAATCAACAAGAATAAGCTTGTGAGACAGTCTGCAGGATATTCATAAAAAAACGTGTCATTAGTATGAACAGTTGAGACAACTTATCCCTCTTTCGTCTTCCGGGTCACGACCTGGCAGGGAGAGAGGGAGCATGCGCAAAGACGCAAGTCCAGTTCCTTATCCAATTCACCGTTACATGCCGCAATAGTCGAACTATCAACTGGATCGGATCGAGTTATCCAGGGGTGTTAGTCCGACTATGTGCGGTCCGACTACGATCCGACTAAGGTGCTTACATGAAACGGATAATGCGATTTCAGTCCGACTAAGGCAGTTATTCAAATCCATGTAACCACGGTCAGTGACAGAATGGTAGGTAGAAGATGCGACGGATGGGGAGAGCGATGGGTAGACACGGAGGAGGCTGCCTGCCATCACAGAGTCAAGATGAGAGATGACTGCATGACACAAATGATGAAATATGGCATTTCCTGATACTGACGTGTGGGGGATTACTGGTTCGGTGGAACAATGACATCACACCTGGCAGAAAATGAAGGTGAACACATCTTTGTGTTTTTACTATAGATTAAAAAGCTTCACAAAGAAGTCTTGAAGTGATGGTACAAGATGGTACATTGTTCTGTGTTTTTTGTTTTGTTTTCGTGGCTTTGGACCAAAGCAGAGGATTTAATGAAATATAACTTCAACCAAAATGATGTGTTTGCTGAGAGCTTAAAATGCTCATCTTCAAAAGATCAGGCTTGCAGACAACATTCCACTGCGAATTGATTGTAAATTCTTCAAATGGTATCAAAGAAAACCATAATTCAACATTTCTATTGTGCTTTTATTGTTCTTTAATTGACTCCAAGGGAATGTCTGACACCTCACACATGGCATGGAGGGGAAAACAGCAGGATTAAAGAAGAAACGATGCTGGAAGAGAGAGAGAGCAGTAAACCTCACAGAGAGCTTCAGATTTAATTACAGTTTGAGCTGCGCAGGCCCAGTGGTGACACAGACACACACACACAGACACACACACACAGACACACACACACACACACACACACACACACACACACAGACACACTTTTTAGACACACCAATATACATTTTATAGATACATACAGGACCAATTTCCTTCATACAAATGTACATGGCCCAAACCACTTCTTTCAGACAGACCCCTGTGCACATAAAGATGAACCAACCCACAACTTTAAAGTGCACAGATCAGTTTCTTTACAAACACACACACACACACACACAGCCGACCTCTTTCCTTTAAGACATGCACCCACCCATTCACCCCACAATAATCCACTCCTTTTAGATACCCTCAAACACACCAACCCACTTCTTTGACACACATACACACACACACACACACACACACACACACACACACACACACACAGCTTCATTCTCCATCTCCTGCTCCTTTCAAATGTCCACAAAACCCTAACCCCAACAGCGAGCACAGCTGCTCTCAATCAGCCCAGCAGTGGGAGCACATCTTAAGTCCCAGGGTGAGGTAAAGAATTCATAAAAAATGGCTGCCTGGGGATTCAAGGACATTCACCATCATCCTCCATCCATATAGCAGAGAACACTGTATTTCTCCTCAACTCCTTCAGTCATCCTCTGACCGAGGGCACTTGTTTTCATTTCCTCCCTACTAAGTGTGAGTCTAAACTGTGAAACCACTTATTATGGATGCAAAGACCGAACACAAGAGAGCGATATCCTGAGCACTTTCGCAGGGTTCGCTCAGAGTTTAGGCAGAGCTGTGATTTAAAATGGGGCCCATTGTTCTCAGGGCAGAGAAACTGCCCCAGAATACAGGGTGTGTTTTACAGCCCCCGCTACTCATGGGCCACTTCTACACACCACCATGGAAATACGGAGAGAGGCGAAAGACAATTTGACTACTGTGCTACACAGCGAAACAATATCTACTCCCTACTGGTTAGTAAAAACGACGTAGTTGAAGTACATAAAAGGCATTCAAATTATAGAGCTGTGGAGGTGGCCATTACATCCTGCACGCCACATTCCCAGTGTGAGTAGACCTATACCTGTAACTATTTCAACCTTACTGAAGAATAGTAGCCAAGTAGGCAAATTCAGACATCTAACTAGCTGCACTGCACACTGTTCTGTAGCACCCCCTCCGTTTTCTGGTGAGGAGTAAAAACACGCTGCTGCAGGAAAACATCAGCTGTCTCCCTGTGATGTGAAATCACTTCCAGCAGCCAGCCACTGCAGCTGCACTGGGGGGTGGGGGTGGGGGGGGAATTGGGCGACACAGAAAACAGGAAGTCGAGCGCAAGCCGACACACTTACTGTCCTGCTCACTCCCCTCCCCTCCCCTGCTAATGCACACACACACACACACACACACACACACACACACACACATTCTCACTCTCTTCTCAATAGCACACAGACATGGACATGTGCACATCAAGACATGTATGTGTAAACTCTTGCACACACACCGACCCACACACACACACACACAGTTTTTGTCCCTCACACACAGGATGAGATCATATATCTGGTTTGGGCTCCAGAAGGTCAGGAGACAAAGGCTGTGTCCAGAACTGGACACCACAGACAGGCGCCTCCAGCCTCCAGCCTCCAGCCGCCAGCTCCTCATCCTCCATTAAGGCTCCAGATAAACCCATACCAGTGGCGTGATGGGGGTGAGGCCTCTCGGGACGCAGAGAGAGTCAACTTTATTCAGCACATTTCACACACAATACCGCACAGAGTTGAGCGTGGAACACAGACGGAGATGAGAGGGAAAAAAAGAGAAGGAAAGCACCCCTGAGGACACGCTGAGTTGAAACCACCAGTAGTCACATGTCTGAGTGAGCTACACTACACTACACTACACTACACTACCCCACTGACCAAAGCTCCAAAACACCACTGGCTTCTTGAATACAACAATTCCTGGCCAATGAAACCGAGAACATCATACAAACACAGCCCCCATTTAGCGTAAATCGCAGGCTCTACAAGGTCTGATGCATCCTGTGCGAAGCGATTGATAAGAAAAACAACATTGTCTCAAAAAGAGAGGAGAGGGGGGGTGGGGTGCACGAACAATAGAACCTTTCTCAGAGTCCAATGGAGCAGAGTTCACTCTGACTTCCACTGGATAGCAATGGCAGCGCTCTCCGCTAACCTGCACACTCAGCTCGCGCTGCCTGCCTCAAGAGAAGGCCACTGTGATGTCCAGCAGTTTTATCTGACAAATGATACAACAGCGTGGACCGCATACAAAAGAAAGGAAAGAAAAGAGAAGGAAAGAAGGAAAGACATTCTGAAAAGGTCACCTCCATGAACACATCCACTATTATCCTGCAATCACCTCCCCAAACAAAACAAAAAAACTGTCCTCTTCCTTTTCTTACCGAAGGTCTAGTCGTGCTCACTGTTCAAATCAAAACAGACTTATCACTCAATCCCTTCATTTGCATGCCCCGTGGGCTGTATTAGTGTTCCGTGTGTAGCCAGACAAATGACTGATACATCCTCCTGGAATTTACCCGCCAGCATATTCTGTTGACTTAACACTCAGATGTCCACTTATCCATTAACAAAACATTTTCCTGACTTTGCAAATCAGGCCAAGCATTAAGTGCTAAGGCATTGTGTGTGTGTGGTGTGGCACAATGCATTCATCATCAAACTTGCACATTTGTATTTGAATGGGTGTCAAGGGAACACAGGAGTTAGAGGCCATTAACACAGAGATAAAAAAAAATAAAAATGTAACAGGGTCGCCCTGACTGTTGTTGTGTTGTTAACAATATGAATATATGCCCATATATGCTGATCCGCAGAACTGGTCCAGTTTGCCATTATGTGATTCTTATGTGCACACAACTAGCTGACTACGGTGAAAAAGGGAGAATATCCTTCCCTGCCTGTTTCTGTTGTCCCGCAGGATCACAAGGACTCGAGTTCAAGACAAAAAACATACTTAACTGAATAAGAGGTCAAAATGTGGAGCCAATCTTGTTAAATCTGTAGCAAGTACATAGCAATAAAGAGAGCTCAGAATATTCTGTCCCTTAAAGCACTTGTATGGGAATGAATGGATCTTTTCAAGCTCTCAAGATATCTCTTATGCAACACTCCAGTTCATGATCGTTCATATCCTCCATTGTCCCTTTTTATTTGTTCCTTATTCTCTGGGAGGTGGAGGGGGAAGGGGACTTACATGATGGTTCATCAAATGAGATCAAAAGAAAAATACTTTTTTTCCCCTCCCAGGATCACTCTACCAAAGAGTTGTCATTTCCGCCCCAAATTGAAGCCCTGTCTGTCAAGGCCTTCTGCCTTCTGGACTCGGATTGTTTGCCAAATGCCATGCAAGTACTGTAACATAGCACTCCAAAAAAGAACTAGTAGACGGAAAAAAGGAGAGGGGGTTAAAAGAAAATGAGAGCAGGTGAAATGAGACGAGGCCAAAGCCAAGGTTGCTGCCTGTCAGGGAGTCTGCTGCTGCTGCTGCTACCCTCCCTGGCAATATTTAGCCATAGTGGAATGCAGGGTGGACTCGAGTCGGCCAGATCGCCCAGCCTTGCCTGTCTCTAGAGGCCGGCCAAAGCTGGCCCACACTCCTTTTAGCTTTGCATTTGGGGCTTTTCCTCATGGGTGCCAAATGACCGAGTCAAGGCGGTCCAACTTCAGCTCACAGGATATCTATACTACCACGGCACATTTGGGTCATTTTGAGCCCTGTGCACCGCACAATCCACAAGGGCAGGAATGTTTAGTAATATGTGCTGCCACCACAAAATGGGTGTTCCATACAAGTGAAAGTGAAAATCAAGAGATTGAGTACTGCACCTCTGGTTTGCCTATTCCAAAGGACCACAACTTAGCATGAGTCAGGACTTTGGGTCCTCGTGGTGCCACTGCTTCTAAAGCCACTGTTTCTAAAGTATGCAACTGAAATGACAAAATGTGATCTCCACACCCTCCCGTTCCCTACCACTTATCCAAACCCTTGAAGGCATGGTGTGCGTGGATGCGCTTTAAAGCTATGTGGACAGAAAATTAGCAGCCTGATATAATGGGACCCTGCAATCATGTTTGTGCCCTGGCCATTCCATGATTTAAATATGAGTCCTTTTATCAGCTGCTTTCATCTGAAGTGAATTACAGTACAGCAAAGCCAGATGCTTCCTCAGCATAATGGCCAATCAGTTTAGGTGCAGATGACACAATCCAAATGTATCATGCTGATACATTGTTTGTTCTCACTCAACGTTCTTGTGGAAAGTAAATTAAATAAAAAAAACAAATCCTTTACGCCATGTGCCAAGTTTTATGGTGAAAATAGCGAGACACACACACAGAAAACGAATGTTGTACACCCAACCACAAACACAGCCACCACTGCATGTCCGCATGTCACAACACGGTACTTCCCATAACTGTCCACGCACAGAAACACGGCAGAATCGGAGCAGAAAAAATGAAATATTCTCAGAAGTGAGAGGAACTGAAAATGTAATTTCCTGTAGAGAAAACAATGGGACCTAAATGATGATTTCGCTTCCGATTCACATCATTGTGGAGGATCAGGTGATCTATGGGATGAAAAACGCTCCTCATCATCATCACTTAATCCAGACAAATGTTAATGAAGTGCAGGAAACACACACACATCCACACCCACACCCACACACACACCCATACCCACACACACATGAAACGTGCATTATCAAAACTAATAGTCACACAATGGCAAACCGAATCATTAAATCCTGATTGAATGAAGTCCTCTGTTGCACCAGATTAGTCAGGCATTTTGATGTACCAAACTTCTGTCTTTCTGTTACATACTGTGCAGTCACATGCTATCTGTCTCTGTCTTTTTCTCCGACATACACACACATAGACACAGACTCCTCTGACAGCCATGTTAAAGCATATACCACAGGTCCATCACCGAAAGGAAATGAACCTTAGATAATGCACAAAACGAACTGACTGAGGAAGCCATCACAGCTTATCACCATCACAATTAACTGACATTTACAGGCTTTTTTGACCCAGCATGCCCAGCTTGGCGAAACCCAGGGCCCAATCAGGCCAATCCAGACACACTGCTGGCATCCCACACTCTCCACATAGCTGGGATTTCAGGCGTGTTCCGGGCCCTTCCAAAGGCCTGCTTTATGCATTAGGACAGGGTCAGGGAGACATTAGGCACAGCAGAGGCTCCCAACCAGGATGCCAGAGCTCTCGCAGCTTACCACATCCTAATGGAATGTGAGAATGATGACCCTCCACTGTCTAATAAAGAGCAGGGGAGAGAAGAATCCCAGATCCGAACCACCGGCCACTTCGGAGTCTGCGAACCAACTTTTGGGGATTTTAAGCCACTTAGTTCCAGCGCTGTCGAGACTACCACCTGTCCCTACAACATGGGAAATATTCCCACATTTCTGTCATCGTCTAGAGCTTGTAAAAAAAAAAAAGAAAAGCTCTGCCTTCCTTCACTGTTTTATAGCTGTTGTTTATCCACTTGGCAACTAGGATACAAAATAATGAAGTGTAAAAACATTTGGACGTGATGCTACAGAAGTAAGTCACCAGGACAGACTCTGTACATTGTTTTCTAGACAGCTCTACAGTTCTAATGATATCTTAAACTCGCGTTAAATCATTCAAAGAAGGAAAATTACAAGCTGACATTTGGTTTAAACAACCCACCGTTTACTCTACATGACGTAAAGACGCCCCTGAACACAGCATGGCACAGACCACATGTGAGCAACTCTGATTGCCCGTGTAAAACGCTGAATACAATGAAACTAAAGGCCACGCCAGAGCTTCACAATATCACAAACATGTTTCCATCTCGCCAAGACTTCACACACTAGGGCTCGACAGCCTAGAAACGACCCTAATACCCAAACAAAAGCAAGATGTGAGTCTCAAGTCGTGGCAAGAGAAAAAACAAGATTTTGATCAAATATCTCAGTACCGTTACACCAGCTGCTGGCCTCAGGCAAACCTTTAGGGTCATGAAACCTGAAAAACAGCAGTGAAAGTTTAAACTGTGCTCTGTGAGCAGGGGTTGCGGTAACGGACGATCGTGTATTCAGTGTGACATTAAAGACACAACGTCAGCCATTTCAAAATCAGGTTTTTCTGCTTGAATGACTTTTTGGCTGATGAAAAACAGAAGAAAAAAAAAAGCCCTGGCCACTCACTGTGCTCCCTCTGGAGAAATCATGTCAGAAACCTCCAGGAGAACATGAACTATGGAGTGTGATTTTGATTACATTGTTCACTCAGACAGCTTATATAAAGACTCTCTGCCTTCTCTCAACAAGTGCTTGCACAGAGGTGTCAACTAGAGTGTTTATTTGAACCACGCAGCGACGCGCACCTCCTAGTGCACCTTCGTCTCAGGCGAAAACGATCCGACTTCTGCAACAAAGGCTCTCAGCTCACGTTCATTTAAATGACCGCGTCTGAGCCGAAATGTCGTGGCCTCTGTGAATGCTAAACAGCCGTGTATTCTCAAAACACACACAAGTCCCGAGTCTTCCTTGCACACAAATTACACTCCATCACATGCATGAGGCCACGCTTGCGGCCAAACAGAAATGCTTTGAGTGGAATCATTTCTTGGCACCGAGGTGACACCTGACTTACCACCCAGCAAAGTCAGACATTCCCGGCCCTGGCATCTCACTCCCACCCAGGCGCTAAGCGGATCTCAGGCCCCTTTGCGTAGGGCACCCAGCCCTGCTTCTTGATGGCTTTCACAAGTGACCATTGTTTCAAGTTCTTGTAACCTGCAATTATTGTAGACTTACATTGTGTAAAGCTATCGGAGGTTAGGCTCTTTGGCACTTGTTTGTTGGGTAAAGTGGGTTTTGACTGTTTGTAATCGTGCACTGCTGCACTCGTAAGTCACTTTCATACGAGGGCATGTTCCACGTGAATAAATGCAACTGTGAGTTCACCGGCCTCATCGCTTCCTCCAGCTGTGGTTCTGGCACCCTACAGGGTGGAGGTTTTGACGGAGTAGCACAGGACAGTATGGCGGCGGAGGCCGGGGGAGGGGGACTTCCCCACCAGCTTCCTGGAGACCCAAGGGACCGTCCCCCTTCCCACTCCTATAGGCACGGAACACACACCGGGATAAGATCCTGCGGTGTGTTCGATAGAAGAGTCGGGGCTTCACCACACTGTATCGAACACTAACCTACCCACGTACTCCTACAGTATGGCCAAGTATTTCACACGAGCATGACCACTGATTCAACAAAGGCAAGTACGTTTCCACAACGTGAAACTTCTTCAACACCAAACTTACTTTCACTCCTGTTCCAAGCGTTCAGCCTCTCACTGTGGGCTAAATGTGAAAGCGATTGCATTACACCCTCTCAATTTGAGGAAGAGAGAAGGGCTGACTCGGCAGTAATTCATATGTGCCCTTACCCACCCACCTAGTTCATTACTGCAGCACACTTGGTGTTGAGAGTTCAGGATATATGGAGAAATTGAGGATGGAGGAAATATAACTCAAAGGTTTCAACGATTGAATCTACGATTGAACGATTGAACAGCAAAAATACACACATGCTCAATGACATGCTCTATTATAAACAAATAAGTCATAGAAGTAATACAAATGCTAAAGAAGTTCTGTGATTGAAACATATCCACCAACATTCTCACTATGCAAAATCCCAACGGAAATGACTACAATAATGCAGCACAATGTTTCTTCATATAAGCCTTCCCCACAAACACTTAACTCACACAAAACGCTTCTAGCTGCAACAAATTTGGCTCAGTGGGTCACAGTACCAGAGCCACCGGCAGGATATCACCTGCTTTGACGGTGCATCTGAGCAGGGTGGGGGGTGGGAACGTGAACAGCACTGGCTGCTCTAATGGTTACATCACTCCCTCAGCCCAGCGGTCTCCTCTGTCTCCACACTTTCCTGTTCTCAGTCCAGACCGTAAACACGCGGGCGCGGTGCATGAGCAGAACGGGGTGTCTCATTCCCCAAAAAGCACCTTTTTCAATCTTTCAACAGATATTCGCACATGGTTCAGCAAGCATCTTGCAAAACCAAAATGAAAAAAAGAAGGGATTTTGTCAAATTTGTCTTAAACACTCATTACATATTAGTTGATATTTAAACACTAACGAGTTTCGCTTAAACTTTATGATGAAAACACGGAGCTTCAAAATGATCACAGCGCTACTTTTACTGCAGCTAATGGATTCATAGTACCCTTCCTCTGTCATTCATCAATGCTTATAGAGCTAGTGGGTGCGATCACTGTGGGAGCATTTGAAATAACATTCTGCAAGTCGCAATGATCACAACGCGCCAAACTACGTGGGGGAAACTAGGACAAGATGGCGTTCAGCCCCTACACCCACCTAGGCTGCTCCACCTGTGCCTGCTGCCGAAGAGGGAGTTAGACATGAAACACAGGTGCCACCACTCTCTCTGCGGGGACTACACAGGAGATAACAAAAACTGCAAAGATGCAGAGGCAAAAACCACAGCCGACTGCTTCTGTCTGGTGTTTCCAAAGCTGTTTTTCTCTGCAAAAGCACAGTTCTTTGTTGTTTCTCAGTCTGTTTTTCAAACAGGATGCTCATGCAAATATGTATACTGCAAAAAATCATGAGCTTACAGAAAACAGACACCATGTGGTCAAGAACTTGGGAGAAATATTGGAACAGTGGTAACTGGTTTTGCAAGAGAAATTAAGTGGTATATTAAGAGTTGGAGTGACTTGATGGACAAAAACTAGCAGAAGTCAGTAGACCTTCTAGCAACAAAGTCTTTTGGCATTCTATGGCAAATTAATCTAGTTCACAATTATGGAACCTTGACATACAGATAAGTCATTTAACACTCATTCACTTTACTACAGGCTCTTACTAACAGTAAAAGATTACCTTCTGGTCCACTATTGAGCACACCAGGTCTTTCACAGCGTTGAGGGACATGTCATGGGCCTCCAGGTTCACCGTTTCTCTAGTGAGTCCAATCTGGAGCAGGAAAGAGACTCCATGAAAAGAGCCTCTGGAGTTTGTGGGGCTCGGAGCGCTGACACTCCCGTTAGACAGGCGGTTGTAGAGGGTCGCTGGTGGACTCGGGGATGGCGAAGGAGTCGGTGGAGCAGCGACATGTTGAGCTACTGGATAGAGTCTTGGAAAAGGCTGAGGAGAGGAACTGCTACAGGCTGACATTTGTTCAAACTACCCTTCTTTACGTACTCAGGGATCACTTTAACAGTGTAGGCTAAACTATATCATTATGGTTATCCCCCCCGTCGTTTCAACTTCACTTGCTTTAGAAAGTTCAGTGAGTTAAAGGAAAGGTCCAGCGTGTGTTCGGATTATATGACGATATTGCAAGTACGGCTGCTACATCCAGTTTCACACAATAGCCAATTTAAAAACAGAACTAGATTGTGTGTTCGTTTTTTGAAACCAATCACACGTCTGTTATCACGTTCATCCCCTCACACTTTCAAGTAGGGCCTATAAGCTCTCACTCCTTTTCTTCTTTTCCTCCACGAAAAACCGTTGTTTTTCCCCTCATTCTCGTGTATGCCCACGGTTCTCCGCGGTTCCGAATTTGGGAGTATAAACGGAACTCTACCGTTGTCTATTCACGGACCCAACAGTGGTTCATCGCAACAACAGAAGTGGAAAGATGTTTTCCCTGCTGTTCAGTGTAATCAGCCCTCCGATCTCTGGTCCACAGGTTATCTGGCAAAAAAATATGAAAAAATAATATTTTACTCCCAAGCAATACCATCCCCTAAAATGTTTCCCCTAAATAGTAAAACTCATAGGTTAAACTTATGTAAACCAGTTTGCCTCATTCGTCTTTATATGATCAAATACACAACATACGTAATTTATATTGCGTTATGAAGAATTTTAAAACACATCTGGAATCACGACACATCTTTCGCATATAATAGCCTAGCCTACACATCTGGATGTATGCCCTGAATCGATGTAGCCTACCAAACGGTTAAATTATTTGCATTAGTGAGTTTTGCGTGACATCTTAACTGAAGAAAAGATAGCGACAGCAGCTTATAATACAAGTTTAACTACGGTTTTCAGACGGTTATATTACCTACTATCTCCAACGGCCGTTCGTGTTGGCGGAGGATGCAAAAAGCTACCGTTATTTTAAAATCCACTAGAAATGTTGTGTAAACAACGATCCGGGTGGACTGTTTCGAACTGAAAGCGATTCTTTGCAGTTTCAACAGACTATTTCGGTGCCCCTTGCCGCTTCATCCTCTGTTAAACGTCTCAGTAGCCTGCGGCGAAAGGTTAGGCTGCATTTTCCAACTTTTCCCTCCCTTGAAAAGTTCTTACCGCTGCGCTCACGTATCCAGTTCATGCATTTCACATTACCACCGAGATGATACTCCCTCCCTCTTCTCTCTCTCGGTAACAACCATTGGTAACAACACAGAGCAACTAGGGGATTCTGGGATAACGAGTTCGTGTCGCGTTTGTGAGTTACGGGACTGATGAAAGTGCAAGGAAACTACATTACCCTAATCATGATAGAACCGGATAGAACATGGAACGTGTCGCGCATGCTCTTGTATGAACTTTAATCTCATCCGCCAATCTCTGGAAGCTATGGCCGTAGTGTCTGCGACATCTAACGGCACTGTTGAAAACGTTGTGGAGGAAAATGACAGAAAGGGATGGTTGTTAAAGCGTACTCATTTCACATATCGCTGGAAACTCGCTTGGTTTGAACTTAAAGAGAGTATGCTTGTATACGGTGATAATGAAAAGGTAAGGCGACGGATTAGAGTATTATATATCAGCCTAATTTGAACGCAAGCTTCCCAAGTAGCCTACTCTTCTTTAATGATGGAGGGGTGTCATGCTACGAATATTTTATATTATCTATGGCACAACTTCAAACCAGTTGTTTCCTCTTTCTTGAAAAATTGTAGCTTTTTTCTTTGAGTGCAATCCCCAGTTTATACATTGTTGTCATGTTGCCATGGCAGCTCGCGTGTCATGGCTGTCCAGTGAATGCTTCACAAAGCAGTTGGCCTAGCCTATATTAATAGTATCAACACATAATATACTGTATTTCAGTATAATGTAGACTAAATATATATACAGTGAAAGTAGCAACATAAATGGGCTTATATATGCATATATAGGCCTTATGAAAAATCTAAATAGTAGGCTAGTCTATGGTTGAAGCTTATCCAAGGTGAAAAATATTATTATTTCCACCATTGCACAGGTCTAATGTATTGGTCTCCCAGCCTATCCAGCAACCTAACTGTTGGGCCATGTGAAATTAAATGGACCTAGATATTAGAAATAGGCCTAATTATAGAAGAAACTATGTCTCAAATACTCTTTAACTTTCAGTTCAAATATAGCCCAGCAAACTAACCATAAGATGTATTCCAGAGGCTTCATAAAACAATCAACCTTGTTGGTGCAGAAATGGAGCCATTGGAGGGAGGTGCATCTTTTGGCTGGACCATCACGCCGGGCGACGGTGGTCAGCGCACGTTCTTCCTCCGTGCAAGCACAGAGGAGGAGCAACAGCAGTGGATGGAGGCGATCTGTGAAGCACAGCTGAGGTCCCAAGACCATGGCTCTCATGCCTGTGTGGTGCAGTGACAGCGACACGACAGTCTTTTGTTTACACGCAAGGAGAGGATTTTTTTAGTCATATGATAATTAGGCAATTATTGTAAGCCACTTATGATCAATCTTTCTATTTTTTATATTGCCATCTTTTATTTCACCATACTTATTTGTAGATACAAGAATAAGAGTTTATAATTTTGCAAAGATAGGTAGCCTAAAACCTGCTGACTTGAATTTCTTAAATAATAGTGTCATGTTTTGTACCATATGATGTTTTGATGCCTTATCATTCAGAGTAACCAGCAGAACAATATTTCACAGATTTCTGCAGTCAAAGGGCTGAAAAGGTTGTCTACACTTATAGTTATACTCACCCTCAATGTTTTACGCTGCAGAAATGGCTTTGCAGGGCCATTTCCTGTGTGAAAGTATAGTACTGATTGTGCTAATCTCCATTGAACAGTGGTCCTGTGGATTTGACAGTTTATAAATATTGACAGTTGCCATAGTGACATATATGTATATATGTATATATTATATATACTTCTTTCTAGCATAATTGCTAAAATTATAATAATGATAATAATTCTAGCATAATTGCTCCAAGGTAGAAAAGGTTTTGTGAAATAAAAATGGAGGAACCTTTGACATGAAATATCTGAGCTGAGATCAAATGAAGGACATTTCAAATGATATGATACAGTAGATCTAAGCCTAATGTATAGCGCTGAGAAACTCGGGTCATTAGGGACAGCAGCTGAGAAGTTTATTTTATAGACAGGTGTTGATAAACAGTCTTTACTTGGATCCCTGTCAGACTATAACAGGGGGATTAACTGAAAAGGCCAGCTATACAGTTTTGCTTATATCGGCCTTCATGGCTGTATAACCCATCCACATCAGAGGAAACGCCTAAAACCTGTCTGTTTCTGTTGATGAACAGTTATTATTTATTGATGATGTGAACCGCATTGTGTATATAACTTAGCATGGTACAGAGTGATAGGAGGCAATGTTTTGATTAAAATGGCACTGCTGCAAGGCATTGAATACATGTCTGAGTGTTTCTGCCAATCCTTGCACTTACTCAAATCAAACAAAAGTACATGAAATAATATGTAGGAGCCGCTAAGAAAAAGAATATTTACACAGTAAAAGATTTGTGAAGAGATGATATGATGTTTTTATTTGTTTCAATTTCCAAATAGTACATCCTTATATATTTATGTGAACATTATAATGCCATAACAGATCTTCAGAAGAGGACACAACCCCAACCAAATTGCATCAGCTCCCCTGTACCCCTGCAGTATACACACATGGGTGTGGCGCATGTGCAGAACTGAATTTGAGTTGGGAATTCTCATTACATTTACATTACATTTACATTTAGTCATTTAGCAGACGCTTTTGTCCAAAGCGACGTACAAGGGAGAGAACAGTCAAGCTAAGAGCAATAAAAAGCATGGTGTAACAATAAATACTACTTTACATGAGAATTTGAGAATTCATTCCCAGAATAACTTCACAACTCTCTACAGAAATGTGCACACTGGTCAGTATGCACCATATCTAAGACAAAAAAAATAGTAAAAGTAAGGCTGTGTCTTCAGCAGTCACTTGTTGATTCATTATAGGCGATGAAAGTAGTCACTGTATTCAGTGCTACCAATGTGTTACTATGGTGATTAACAAGAGTCTCCATATATTCATTTGTCAACTGGCTAACAGGCTGATTCAAACCATAGTTCTTGGGTAATGCTGCATAGTTGTCCAAAAAGTTGGAAGTGTAGCCTCAGGCAGTTGCCAGTTAAGGTTAGACAATTTTTAAAACAACAGCCCAATTCAATTATATTCACCAAATATACTGTACTGACAAAGAGAATAACCCGATAAGGTTGAACCAATTATTGTTTGTTTTAGATAACAATGACTTTATTTAGATATTTATTGTAGATTTAAAACATTTAACTTGACTTGGTGGTTCAGTTCGAGCCACGTTTGTCCAAACTCGGACAGCACATTTAGGAACATAAACATCTTTTCCAGTAAACATACATCCTAAGATGTTAAACTGCAGTGATTTTGGCTCAAGAAAAATCTTACGTCTCGATGAGTGATCAGGAATCTAAACCTTATTGATCATTCTGGAGTTTCTTTTGACTGTGTTGTCCACCACAGAACCTGGTTTGTGATATAAGGACAGAGGCCACCATACATTGGATTTATTCATATGGGTGTATGGTCTCAAGTAACATGATGCATCACCACCATTGTTGCTGCATAAGTGTGTGTAGTTACCGTATTTACCCTGCATGCCTTCTCTTTCCAATGACCTTTGGCATTTGGTGGAAATTGCAGCAAGGTCATCAGATATCTGCACTCAATAATAATGCGTAAAATATATTGTTTTTAAAATAAATTAAACATATTTTATAATAATATAAAATAATAATATTAAAATGTTGTTCATTAAGATGACCGAGACGTGCTAATAAGCTGCCCAGACATCAGCTGCCTCTGGGATGCCTCTGGCCAATGTCAGTGTGCTCATGATGAACGCAAGGGGGCAATGAGGAGGTAAACATGAGTGTAAAATAAATGCTGTATAATAATATGGCCACAAGAGGGAGCTATTGCCTTTGAACACATTTGCAGTAGCCTCGAAAAAGTCAGGTCAGGTCAGGGTCAAAAACAGCATCTTTCCCAAATCCCTAATTACAACAACATCTAAGCCTTAATAATTCCACCTAAAAGTTGCATAGCAGCCATTGTTCAGAAAGGTTGGTTCATTGCAGCAAATATCTGAGGGGGTTGCTATCCTTGCAGGGACATATACTAGGATCCTGTTTGTGGACTTCAGCTTGGCATTCAACACCATCATTCCAGGAATCCTCCCCTCTGAACTCTCCCAGCTCACTGTATCCCTCACCTTCTGCTTCAGATTCCTGCTAGGAAGGCAACAGCAGGTGAGGCTGGGGGAAGTCCCTAGTGGTACACGGACAGGCAGCACTGGTGTTCCCCAGGGATGGGTCCTCTACTCTTCTCCCTCTAGACCAACAAACGCACCTCCAAGGGCCCAGCTGTTAGACTCCTGAAGTTTGAAGATGACACTACGATCGTCGGAGTCATCCAAGGTGGCGACAAATATGCATATCGGCGGGAGGTAGAACAGCTGGTGCAGGCAGAACAGCCTGGAGCGGAACACGGTCAAGACTTTGGAGATGACAGTGGACTTTAGGAGGCGACCCTCAACACTTCTCCCCCTCACAATATCCAACAGCCCCTTGTCAACGTGGAGACCCTCAAGCGTCTGGGACCTACCATTCCCCAAGACAGGAAGTGGGAGACCAACATCGACTCCATCCTCAAAATGACTCACAAAGGATGTACTTTCTGCAGCAACTAAGAAGTATAGTCTGCCACAGGAGCTGTTGAGACCATTTTACATCACAGCCATCAATTCCATCCTGTGCACCTCCATCACGGTCTGGTTCGGAGCAGCCACAAAACAGGATAGGAACAGGCTGCAGCTAACATCATTACAGATTCCTTACACCCTGGACACAATCTTTTTCTACTCCGCCCCTCCGGCAGGCGCTACAGAACCCTGTATACCAAAGCCACCAGACACAGGAGCAGTTTCTTTCCTCGTGCCACCAGCCCCATAAATAGTTTACCAGTATCATTACTCATACATCACAATTTCATTCTCATATGTGATGGACATTATTGTTGTTTGCACTACCTCACACACTTGCACTTTTTGTATATTGTTGCACTATATGATCTGTATATTATGTATATTGTTGCACTATATAATCTGTATATTATGTATTGTCTAAATAATGTGTACCTTGTCTGTTTAATTCTGTATTGCTCACCAACGGCCAGAACCAAATTCCTTTTATTTGTTAACATACTTGGCCAATAAATCTGATTCTGATCCTTCCTGCCAGATACTAAAACATAGGCTGTGGGAAAATATGCCAAGTAACAGCAGCTGTGTGTTGCTAACAGCTGTGTGGTACTTGCTTGATTTGAGACTTGAGACTTGAGAAAGGAGTTTATCAAAGGTACAGTCAATCTGTGCAGCTATCAAGCAGACACCTGAAAGTGGTAAACCTAATCAGGTGTAATTTACATAATAAATGAACCAATGTAATAATCCGTAGGATATTACTAAATGTAGGGGGCCACACACATAGACAAGATCTCTCTAATTCACATACCCTTATCCCTAGACGAAACTGCTGCCTTTCTATCTACCCACAGAATATACCTTACATGATATGTTGTCATAATTGACCTTAATTCATATCATGGCATGGGTTTAACTATGATCTCAAACTAGGGCTTTGCTAATTCAGTTCCTTAAAAAAGACCCCTGGTGTTGGCACTGATCTGGGTCTCTGATCTGAATCTGTCCCATGCTTAAGTTCCCATGAGAAAACCAATCACAGACAGCAGCACCAAGGCTGTTGGCTGTGGTTATATAAAGGCTTTAATTTGGAAAACGAACCACTTTCTTTCCCATCGAAACACCACAGGAATTAAAGAGATTGGTACTCTGGTAGCCTACTGGATAAATGTATCCTTACGTTTAGGGGTGGGTGCCTTAGTTCATTAAGAAGATGTTTGCAATAGGCCAGGCCAAATTTCAGGTATGTTCTATTTCCAGGCCTGATGCTGCTAATTCAGTATTTTGTCTTGATTTTTTTTTTTACGATTAGCTGTTACGGGGTACGACTCTGTCAAAAAGAAACGGTCTCAGACAGTTTTAAATGTTTTTGTTGGGTGCACATAGCGGCTCTGGCAACACACGAGTGGGAGGCTGACCTAAAACTGTAATTTGATCCGTCCGCCCCTCTTCACTGTTTGCTCTCTAAACTTATCGTAGCAAATCATGCGTACAGTCTGGACTGAGGCACCAACACGAGAGCATGTTCCAGGTTGTCAGTGGCACCAGACCTTGCTGTTGTGTAGCAATGAGATAACTTATTCTTGATCTGATCAGCTGACATTTCTTACTTATAATACCGTACAGACAAAAGCGATGGAATCTGTAACAAAGTGGTCTACAACACAAGTTGTCGACTGGATGAGGGGTAAGAAACTACCTATAGTAGCATAGGTCTACATAGCATATATGTCTGCTTGCTAGCTAGTGTACGCTAAAAGTTGAGGAAAGTTTTATTTATGTTAATGTTAAACTACAAATTGACTTGCTGTGTGGCCACCCGAAAATGTTCGATTCATTTATTGATAAGCTTTGTGTCCGTTAAGTTATCGTGTCTGTTATTATTAGTATATTATTATTTCACTGCGCTATGTCTGTGTTTTTTTATATTTTTCTTCTAATATGCATGTCTCTTTCCTAAATTGTCAATCATCTCTGATAATTGAACTATTGTTCATTTCGCTCTTCTGTTTACTGTAACATCTCGCAAAAACCTAACTCGAGCTAAACGAACATAAACATAACGTTACTCAGTTAAACTACTGACTTTACCAAAGCTTGTAGCCTGATTTTTCTTTTCTTTTCTTTTCGTTACTTAGGAACTGTTCACATGTGAGGGAAATGTAATCTCAAAACTTTTTGCTGGATCATTTCGAATTTGCTGGTCTTGCTGTGGATATTGTGTTTACAAACGACCGCTGCTTAATGTCAGGCTAATGCCCCTAAGAGGAGCGATGGATGGATTTGTGTTTACTGTGGGAAGGGAGCTTGCACGTGCGCCCAGTTTTGAATTGTCTGTTAAATATTGTGCGGTCATAAACGCTAGTGTTCAGTTATCGATCATGAATACCTTCGGAAACCGTTGAAATTATTAGTGTTTTTTGTCATTTGTTGATATTTGCATATTTCATAGTTTATGTAATGTCAGTGTTTCATGGTTCTAGTGGATTTGCTGTAGTCCTTAAACGAAGTACTTTAAAATTCAGCTCTTAATGCATTGCTACATAATCTCCTAAACCGCTCATATGTTTTTTAAATTCATCTCCACGCTTCTTTTTTTCGGCGACCATGGCAATGGATTTGTAAGACCCCCTAAACCCTGTTCCTGTCACCCACACAAAAGAAATTCCACAAATTCCCCCGGGTATTCAATGGCCGAAGGGACTTATTTTGGTTAGAAATACCCCTAAACAGTCAAGGAAATGAGATCAAAAGCTAAAGCCAAAGCCAGAAGTGAGCGGAACCATTAAAATAGAATGTTCGTCAGAGTTGTGATGAATATGATGAATCAATGTAGATAGTAAAGTCATTCTTATCTTAGTCCAACTTGTTGGACATGGAGGAGTATGTCTCTGTTTATAAGATTCAAACTTTGATTTTACCAAAAGAATATAGAATATTTGTATATAGAATTGTATTTCTGTCACTCAACGCCCCATGTTAAAGACAGTGGAACTAAAAGATTCATAACCTTTATTACACCAGCTTCCTTGCATTACTAATATACTATGGCCTCAGCTCCTTGGCCTACAGCTTCTCTCCCATGTGACATCTGCCCACCAATAATGCTAATAAGATATGCGTGACCCATTAATGGTTCAGCGCATTCATTCAAGCTGAATATTGAACTACTGTAGTACTCTGGACAATGGAGCTTTTTTTAAGGGGATATTGTGCGTTTTGATTGGGAATTGTTGTGGGTGGTTTGGGGAAGGAGGGGGGGAGGGAAGGCTTAATATAAAGAGTTTGATTTGTTGGGCATATAAGTGGATACCACACAATGGGCAGCTGAAGTTTTTGTTGGTCTCCTGTATAGGACACCTCCTGACAGGTTGGTTTCCTCTCCGTCTAAATATAAGCAAATGGATAACAGATTAGCTGAGTAGATTCCCCTGGTGTCGTTTGCCCTACTGAATTAATTGAATGGTTGCTGAAGGTCTAGAGGCCATTAAGGCTGAGGGATAGTGATAGTGTCTACCGATTTACCACTGCACCATAATCCCCCCCCCCCTTTTGTAACTGGGACAATGGGTCATGAAGCAAAGGCACCAGATAATGGATGGGTCAGCCAAACTGCAGCCAGAAAGGTCAGCCGAATGCTGGCTAAGAGCTCCATGGGTGGTGCACCCCAGTGGCCTTTTAAAATAAAACCCTTTATCTCTGACATAAGTGATAAGTAATCAATCAATAGGTAATCGGTTTCTAACATGTTACATTTTGCAAATGTATTATTTAACATGTGATCTATTTAACATGTGATCTATTTCATAGGTGTATATATATATATATATATATATATATATACATATTGACCTATGTGATCACTGTTGTGTTTACATACCTCTGTCACAGTGGAAAAGATGATTGCTGGCTTCATATGGATAGCTCTCTGTGTTGACACCATTATTACAGGGTGGGAAATAGGCTTGTTTATGGGGTGTTTAGCATTATGGCGTCCATGTCTCAAAAGCTCTCACCAAGCCGGGATCACTCTCTCCCTGCCACCAAGCACAGGATTATACCGTTGGGTCTTAAGGTGCATTCGTAGTCACATTCACTGGATTAGAAACGTCTTGTGGAAACGTGAGGGAGCAGTCAAACCCCCTGACCTTTGGAGTACGCTATGTAAATACGGTCATAAATAAATTCCTGTTGCACATTCACGCCTATCCCCACTGCATTATAAACACGAAGGGAGTGGTTCCAGCGAATGTGAACCACAGGCTTTGTTTGGAAACCGCCGTTTTTGACCCTCTCCTTGCGCAGTTAATGAGTAAACCCAAGTTATCAGACGCGGCTGAGAACCAGAGGGGCTGATGCTGAGACTGTGTCAGATTGGCTATGAGACTCCTGTCGGGGCAAGTCTGCATTTTTCGAATGACAGGTGCTATTACGCTGTCCTGCAGCCATGCAGCTCAGGCCGAATACACCACATGTTTAGAATCAAGAATTTGTTACAGTTAGCGGAAACTGTTTCAGCTTGCGTTGAGTGTTGTCTCCAAGTAATTGAATCTACAGTGTTTTCTTTGCCCTTCTTGATAGCTCCACTGAGGAAAATGTAAACAGTCTTTGAATAGGCTGAATGTTTCCACTTTTATGAGGTCAGCACTTAACCAGTGACAGTGTAATGTAGTCCTTCCCAAGGCTTCAAAGTAGTTGTTGTTATGTAGTTATCAGAGGGAGAGAAGCCTCATTCTGCTCGACGCTCGGCTTTGTCTTCCATGGATACCCTTCCCTCTGAGTCACCGGGTGTCCTTGCTCTCTCTGTCAGCTTATCAGTGTCTGTCTGTCTGTCTGTCTGTCTGTCTGTCTGTCTGTCTGTCTATCGGTCCTGTCTCACTGTTCTCACCCCTCCTCTCACAACACCTAGCACCTGTTCCAAACATC
>NW_024880447.1:0-24961 GCF_900700415.2 Clupea harengus
CGCCACTCCACAAATGACTCATAATGAGGTCAATGAACCTCCAACTGGCCATAAAAGTTTGTCATTTTTGGCTGCACTGCAGCAGCAGCAGCAGTCAAAATAACCACACCAGATGAGAGAAACGGTGCAATCAATCCAATCAGCGTCTAACTTATCGTAGGAGTACACTTAATTAAACAAGCTGATCGTCTAAAGCAGTGGCGCTCAGCTAGACCCACGGTGGTCTTTAACGTTGTCGTTAGGCATCATCTCCTTTTTATCCAGGACTGCTGGTAGGGTTGGTTGAAGGTTGTTGCCGGTAGCTTGTACGTGCCATGCAGACATATAATATAGCAAGGCGTCGATCTATAAGAGAGCGAGGAGGAGGAAGAGGCGTCTCATCAGGCCGCGGCTGCAGCTCCCAAGTGACCGAACAAGGGCAGGCTGAGGGGGCTACCAACCGAAGAGAGGGCCCCAGAGAGCGGCAGAGCAGGCCGAAGAGAGGGCCCCAGAGAGCAAGTGACCGAAGAGAGGGCTCCAGAGAGCGGCCAAGTGACCGAAGAGAGGGCCCCAGAGAGCGGCCAAGTGACCGAAGAGAGCGGCCAAGTGACCGAAGAGAGGGCCCCAGAGAGCGGCCAAGTGACCGAAGAGAGGGCCCCAGAGAGCGGCCAAGTGACCGAAGAGAGCGGCCAAGTGACCGAAGAGAGGGCCCCAGAGAGCGGCAGGGCAGGCCAAGGGGGGCTACCAATGCAGGGAACCAGGTTACAATGCACGCGATCGCCCCGCACTTCAGCCCCTCAGCCACAGCTGGATAGAGTCATGGACTTAGTTGACTGTGACTTGGAGGGTACCCGCTGCTGAGCCCTGGTGGAAAGTCCTCTTGCTGCCAGGGACCGAGGAACAGAGACCGCTGGGCTGGGCAGCCACCAAGCTCCGCATCGCCACCGTCACCAAGGAGCAGGCGGACCCATGCAGCATCCAGGACCTGTGCTTCATTGGACTGGACTTGCTGGCCAAGTGGGGAGCTGCGGTGGATGTCTCTGGAGCTAAGCTATTTCTGGGGCGCTGAATATGTGGCTTTCCACACCGCTGACAGAGGGATACTCCGCCACCGCCACCCCGAGTTGAGACAGAGCCCACCGCATCATTGCTCTTCGCTCTGGAGAAGCCTCCAAGCTGAGGGGAGCTGCTGCCGTGTCGCCGCCAGTCCAGAGGGTCTTCGCATCATCACCGTCAGCTGACACCAAGCCTCAGAAGGAGCCGACCGGGTGCGCTCACACGCCGCTGCAGTAGTACCAGACGGGGACCCCGCAGAGTACTCTCAGCATCAGGGACAACTGCCCCAGCACTCGAAAGACGTTGTGTTGAAGGCCTGGGTCATTGGGGACCATTGACCAGTCAGGTGGGGGCTATGTAGTGTGCAAGGGGATTGTGCGCTTCCCAATGTGTGTAATAGTTTCGCCCCATAATGCTGTGCATGTGGGCCTGTTAGAATGGTTAATGTTTGTCTTTAATGTTTATTTGGGTTTCCCTGCTTGTGTTAATGTCAGTGTGTATTTCTGTTATTCTATTGGACTCTGTGAAAATGTGTCATTGACTTTGTGCAATTCCCTGTCTGTTAGCGTATTTGGCCACCCTGTGTGTCATGTAAAGATTAGACCCCCCCCCCCCCTAGAGATTCTACAATTTTGCACCAGTCAGACTGAATGTTGTCTTCGTCAATAAATGGCAAGACGCCAAAGAACAGCCTGCTTACTGCTTCCTTTGTTACAGTATTTTAGAATAAAGTAAGGATTCAATTGGGTATTTCTTAGGAGTACTTGATAATGTGTGCAAGGCTGCAGAATACGGAAAGCTGCCTGCATACAGCGCTTTCGGGAGATTTCATATAAGAAGGATGCTCTTTAATGGCTGCATTGACTTTACCCTGTTTGTGCGTAAAATCTGCAAGAAAATATTTCGGTCAATGTGCATGATTCCTGTACAAAGTCATCTGAGGTGAAAGCACCCCTGCCTGTCCGTGAAGCTTCTGAGAAACGGAAAAGAAAGAGTGTTGTCTATGCTTAGCGAGTGTAATTTAAAGCAATAAGATCAGCATCTAATAAAAGTCAGCGCTCAGCGCAAACCTGTACTCCGTCCCTTTAAAACAGAGTTATCGGGAGGGAGGGGGAGGGTCATTGAGTTCATTCTGCGCCTTCACAGAAGCAGCGCCCTCTAAAGAGACCCTGGATTGGATGAATTTTCTCTGGCTTCTTTCATCGGCTTGCTGGTGTTTAAGCAGACAGGGATAACTGTCAGATGATTGGAAAGGGAGAAATAACTAGCTAACTAACTATGGTGGAGAATCGGTGCGACTTCCAACGCTGCGCTTGACCTTTATTCGGGACAGAGTGGCTCGATCAGCTGATGTCTCTTTTAGCCGGGTAGCTGCCATTTTCAGGTCAATCGAGGTATCTTTCAAACTTGTCGCGAGCTTAAGATGGCAAGCTAAATAATTAAATGTACACAGCTCGATAGGATGGAAATGGAGAGGAATACGACGTGTCTTCTATTCGGTGGTGGTATAATTTGAGTTATAATGGCTGATACAAGAGGGATGGAAAGAGGTAGACTAAGGATTACATCAGATTCCTCTCCTAGAGGCGCATATCCACAGCAGTACATTCACCCTGGCACTCAGCAGGGCATAGACATTCAAGAGCTCGCCTCCAAGCGAGTCGACATTCAGAAAAAGCGTTTCTATTTGGACGTAAAGCAGAGTGCGAGGGGGCGATTCCTCAAAATCGCTGAGGTCTGGATCGGGAGAGGCAGACATGATAACATCCGAAAGAGCAAGTTGACACTGTCTATGTCAATGGCACCCGACCTTAGGTATTGCCTTGGAGACTTCATAGATTATTACGCTCACATTGGGCTGCGCGGTGGCCAGGTGCCACGACCAGAGGAGCAAAGCAATGGCCAAGGCCGTTCGCATGATCCCCGTAGAAGACAGCAGGATCACGCACCACCGGTCTCTCCCACCGGTTCAGCAGTATCGGAAGAGCCTACCCATCGGGTTCTGAAAAGTGAATTAATCGAGAGGGACAACCGCAAATACTATCTGGACTTGAAAGAGAATCAACGGGGTAGGTTCCTGCGCATCAGGCAGATTGTCAGCAGAGGACATGGGACCATGGGATACTACGGACAGGGAATAGAGCAGACGATAGTGTTGCCAGCACAAGGGCTTATCGAGTTCCGAGATGCACTCTCACAACTGATAGAGGACTACGGCGACGAAGAAACAGATGAACGTAGTAGAGTTGCCAGGAACAACGACGAATCTCCCGAGCTTCCCGAGGCAGCATCTTTCCGAGTTGATAATAAGCGCTTCTATTTCGACGTAGGTTCCAACAGGTACGGTGTATTTTTAAAGATAAGTGAGGTACGACAGCCATACCGTAACACTATCACCGTTCCTCTAAAAGCCTGGTCTAGATTTGGCGAAAACTTCATTAGGTACGAGGAGGAAATGCGGCGGATTTTCACTTGCCACAAAGAGAAGAAGACAGAGAATCGCGCGGATAGTGAAGAACAAGAGGATTGATGACAGCACGCGATGGTTTGATTGAGGCCCCTGAGAAAATCGGAATATGACAGTAACCTCTAGTTTATACATGATCCCTTTTCAGATAATTTACCTCTAAATCTACTGTATAAAACTGTTCTTCTAGTTGTCCTTATTTCGTTGATCTGTAGGTCAGTTAAAGTATGTTAGAATGAGCAGGCCCAAGGCAAGAAACCGAGACCATTTCATGTATAGGGGTTTGGGCATGCTTAAAACGGTAAATATTTGCAGAAGAAGAAATTACCTCAAAAATAAATTCTCCCCACATAATGGCCTAAAATTTCGCCTGTTCGATTGATTATCTAAATACTATTGATGCTTTATCTGATGGGTTTTGATATAACATACCTGTCATTCATCAGGCGTGTTCTTGTGTAACCGTGAATATGACAATGGCAATGCACTAGGCGCACAGAGTGCTATAGAGTTGTCATTATTCGATTTGGAGTGATTTCTCCACACTGATAGCCCTACACCATGTCAATTTATATATAGTAGTCATTTATTGTGAGATAATGAATAATATAATTATATAAGCAGATGGCAATCAAGAGAAATGTTGATCAACGGTGAAAGTCTATTTGCCTTGGTTTCTCTGCTGCTATGAAAATAATGCCCAGACCAAGAATAGGCTTAGCTCACAAAGGCTAGCAGCAGTCGCTCCATAACAGGTTAACATGATGAACATTCTGTCCTTGTAGCCTTAACAATCTGCTTTTGGTGGCGTGGTGTCTCCTGAATGACTAAGCATCGCAAAGCCTTTTACTAAACTATTTGGATACTTGAAAGTAATGTGATCTTGCCCCTCAACGTTAGTCATAAAAATCATAGCATTGTAGTTAGCTTTGGCAATTATAAGTAGTCTTGCAGTACAGTTTTTTTTTTGTCTTTTTGTAGAATTTAACCGTAGCTGGTGAAATTATGTGCAATGTTTGAGCTGAGCATTTTTGCCCATGCTCTCGACTTCGCTAAAACGCCAATGAAAAAACTTTCCTCAGAAGATTTAACCTTTCTTTTGTGGACAGTGTAAAAAAAAATTATGATCCATACATGTTCAGCTTCATTCAAAACCGCAAAACCGGAACTGGTGAGCCCCGGTGACCTAAAACGCTGAACCTTTTTGGGTTGCTGTGACATACCTTAGTTTCCGGTTCGTTACCATATTCCAATTTTGTATGAAGCTGTTCATTTTTATACTGATAGTGATAAGTGCTTTTCGACCTATCACCATTACCCTCAAAGCGCCAGCAAAACAAGACCTTCCAAGTAGGCTAATAAGTCAATGGACATCATGGGTGGGTTGGGTGAGGCGTGGAGGGCATTATACAATGACTCAAATAGAAAAGGTTCAAGTTGGGTCAAGTTCTGCGGTTTGGCCATAAGAATAGTTTTGTCCCTTAACAGAATGGTAATCACAAATGGTATCACAAAACACAATGACCGCAAGAACCCCCTCTGATCTATTTGAAAGAAATGCTCATTTTTAATTGGTTGTCAGGCTATTAACCTGGTGCTAGGTAGTGTATGTTTGCGTCCATTGGAGGGAAAGTGGAGACACCAGGTGAATAACAACAAGAAGCTATTAATAGAAACAGCTGAATCATACATACATACAAACATACACACAGCATTACTGTAAGAAAGAACCTAATGCTGAAATGTGTTTATTTGATCTTGGATTGGGAGTACAGGCAATTCAAAGTCGACTTTTTCCTCGTCTTTTCCAATAGAGAAATAAGTCTGAAAGTAGAAATATTTTACATTTACAAAGGGGCTAATGGTTTGCTTAGTCTGTGAATACACATAAATGTACATTTTATCATCACAGTGATATTAATGGGTACACATAAACACTCACCTGATTTATACAATAGATTCTATTAAGGGCTTCAGTGCATTCAGTATAGTTTTGTAAAAGGGCATTACATTCTACCTGATTCCTCTGTTGGACAGAGCGATGCATTTTTAGTAGGAGTCCACCTCTGTGCTGTTTTTTTTTTTTTTGTAGCACTGATCGCATCTGCTATGAGAAACAGATGAATTGAGTGCTCTGGAGAGAAACGTGCATTGACCTCAGCTCTGACTTTCATCATCTTTACAACTATATATATATATATATAACTTTTTCATGCTGTTATCAATGTTAAGTCCAAGTTGGTTCCCAATTTAAAAAAAATGTGATACTGTAAAGAGTGACCTATGTTGTAGCTCTATGTCTGTTCATATGGATTGCCAACAGAAGACACAAGAGTAGGGAGTGCTTTATGTACTTTGAATTGGGCCCCGCCATAGCCTCTGGTAACGGTAGTAATATTTGAAATTCACATCAGTTTTAGTCATCAACTCAAACACTTGGTGGAAAACAGTTATATGAGAAGCACAAGATAAACTTGTGAGGTCACTGAGAAAGCACCCGGTAGATTCTTGTTTATTTCAAGGGAGTTTTATAAAAAAAAAGAAATGGAGACGTAAAGACAAATGTATATGCTTGTAGAAAATGCAGACGCCAAACGCCATTTGGACACTTTTTAAAGCACAAATATTCCCCCAAAATATCAGAAAAAACTTGATTAACAGACTTGTGAAAGTGGTGTGTTGCATACACTGACCACATGAAACAGACTGTTTGACAGGTACTCGTGTAGTGCTTCTATTATCAAAAAGAGGGCTTCAATTTTAAATGTCATTTAATAATATTTGGGATTTTATGATTCTATATTCCTCTTCTATCCATATTATTTTACTATTCTGTCTCCAATTACAGAATGTGTGTATGCACACAGGCCATGCCAAACCAATTAATTTAGTCTGCACCTAAAAATATGCTACAAATATAATTCCCAGAGGAAGCACTTAAAGAGCATTTTTTCAATCTTTTATATCTTTATTTATAAGGTGCCAACAGAAGACCATTAACGCAGACTATCGTGTTCTTTGTTGGCCAGGCCACAAAAAGGCTCATTTCAACACGGAACATCCATATTACCATGTTGAAATCACGTATAGCAGCACCTGAAGTAAAGTTGACTCGCGTCTTGGTGCTATGAGTATCTTTCAGTCTCTCTAACAGAACGGGTCTGTATGAGACGAGAGGACATTAGAAGCAGAGTTCCCTACTAGAGAAAAAAAATGGTGGCACCTGTACATCCAAAATGGAGGTCCGTCTTTAAAATTGGACCTGAGTGCAATCTTTACTATGGCTGTGCATACTTATTTTTGTAATAAGGGCTGCTCCAGTGGCTAGGTCTTCTCCAGTAGTGCTACCTTAGCAATGTCATGTACCAGTGGATTGCTGAAGCAAAGCTCTGTAAAGCTATGAAAAAAAATATATATATATTCTTATTTAGTCATGAAAAATGAATGATAGATTGACTTTTGTTGTTTAGGATTAGATAGTAGGCTAAATCAGGGCATTGAACAGAAAAAAAATGTAAAAGTGTAGTATAGCCTCACAGTGGTTTCAGTGGCGGGCATCAAGACTTACCAGAGACAGATGTAGGTTTTAAATAAAGCAGCGTATGTTACCTGAAACTATAAAGGCTATCAAAGATGTGTCTTAAATTATCTTTGCACGAGTCAATATGGGTATACAATATCAGCTTAAAAAACAAGCAAGCACTTTAACCTGGGTGCACATGTTGGTGCCACCTCCTCAACAGAAAAAAAGAAAAAGACATGTATTGAGATATATTTATAGTACATTTTAATTTTGTGTTTTCAGTATGTGTATGTGCTGATTTTAAAACACTCTGTTTCATGTCAACAAAATGGAACTCCCTTTATATCATGGAATTGTTCACGATGTGAGGGGAATTCAGTCTGTGTCTAGCTGCTATACTCCATTGTAACTCAGTGGTGTTTAGCCACCAAAAATGATCCGATTCCCCAGCTGATCTTAGATCAGTCAGAAACCACATAATAAGTGAAAAAAAGCTACTTATTTGGTCAAAAGGCAGTCATATCCTCTCCCAACACTTGAATATTTGTCATTCGGACTGTTAAAAAAATATAAATCAGTACTTCTTTGTGACCCATGAGCCTTAAAATCTTTACAATTTGATTGTACGGATTTAGATTAGGATTGACTTTAGGTTCCAAGACCTGATATTTCATTTGCTGAAGTGAATTGTTACCCATAGCCCACAGCAGTTCAAGGGAGAGTTCTACTGCACAAAACATAAATGGTTGTTGCATACGTTTAAAAAAACAACTGACAAATCTACAAATAACAAGTCACTGTCATTCTGTGACAATTTAAGGATTGGGCCACGATGTGTGACCTACTTACATGTGTTACTAATTGATAGTTGTGTAGGTGGTGTGCTGTGAAAGTTTCAGATATTGAAGAAGCTTTGTTGGTTTGTTTCCTTTTTGCTTTATATTTATCATGGCATTTGTGCAGAAGTGAATGGGGAGTTAGAATAATAAATGTTTGATAATGATTTTTTTTTTAAAGAAATGGTGAAACAAAGCTGTTTTGGTGTATCTTTGGATAATGTAATGTATAACATTAGCGTGTCCTATTATAGTCCCATAGAGTATTATAAGACTCAAAACAAGAAAGCAATTGTTCCGTATTGTAGCACTTATTTTATTGTGTGTACTGTATCAGTTTATGTTCTTCATGTATGGTACCATATGAATAATTATTAATTGCCTTGTAATGTTTGTAAAAGGTTGCAACGTAGGATATGTATCTGAAGAAAAAGTTTTTGAAGTTCATGCATGCCAACAGTTGGGTCCACACAAAACAAAAAAAGTTATAAAATGGTGCTATATAATAAAATATAAAGGTGCTTATATGGACCCCAGCTGCATGCATGTTGAGTGAAAAAAGTAGAGAATAAACTTGAAGTTAGATGTTGTGGTCAGTTACACCACAAACAAACAAAAAAAAAAAAATGTCCTCCCTAAACACAAAGTGGCTTAGTGTAACTGTAAATTGCAGACACACTGACGAATAGGGTCAAGACCTCGGAGCTGATCAAAACATTACCTACACTGTACACTCGTTTGCAGAGCTGTTTGCACAGGCACCAGGGGTGCGTTTGTTATCACGGCACTTTCTAAAAATCATCTTGTATCTCTGGCCAAACAGTGGTTTATGTTCCTGGCCAGACTGACATTCCGAGCCACTTGCTGACAACTTCAGAGCAGTTGTGAACGAGAGACCCCTTCCCCCCTTAGCCAAAGGAAAATAGAGATCAGTCAAATGATGCTTGTTTACAGTTACCCAGCCTCTGTGTGTAAGCTCCAGAAGATCAGTAGACAATCTAATGAAATTATAAAACTTTTTTTTTCATGCTTCTGATTCAAATGTTTGTGTTTTTTAAATAGTTTGTATGTATATCACAGTGGAGAGCAGGCAAAGTCTGCAAGTCTTGAAATGAGATACTGGTTGTTATGAGTGCAAATGTAAAGGTTTTTAAAACAAAGGAAAAGTGGATATGTTGGTTGTATGTACCATTGTTCATTTTATTTTACTGTTGAATAAAAATCAGACAAAATGCCTTGTCTTCCCAATCTGTTGCACAAATATGGACTGCCACATCTTGTACACACAGCGAGTTTTAACACACACACACACACACACACACACACACGCACAGATGTATGCATGCATGCACTGTCATGTTTTACCTAAACTGCATTTTCATCTGTGGTCATTTTAGGTATTTCTTACTGCTGAAAAACTTTGCTTCTGCACAAATTCTGAATTTATTTTCTTTTAGTTTTAGGTTGAGCTAACTACCTAAAAACCTTGCAAACATCACCAACAGCCAAGCTGATAAAGGCTTGTTAACATGCTAGCTGGTGTCTTTTGGCAACATTATTTGGCAATGTACTGCTGGGACCAGCCCAGAACACAGACCTACAGTGCATCTCCTGGTGGGCTAGTCAGGGTTTATATGTCTGCATAACGTGAAATGTAATTTGAAGATATCAAAACTAGTTGTCTATTAAAAAAACATACATCAGGAAGTGGCAAGTTGTTGCATATTGTTGCTTTAAGTATTTACATAATATAACTATTCAGCCTAGTCGTCTGCTTCTCGCATAGGAAAAAAACCGAGTGACGGTTGATGTGACTGACCTGTGGTAATTCGCTGCAGCTTTTGCAGATGAGGAACTTGACTTCAAACACGTGCTCATGACGGCTTTTGGTCATGTAAGAATACGTGCAAGAGGCAGAAGAGATGGGTTGGGGACTGAGATGGTTTGGGCTGTGAAAAGTCTGGCTTCCTGTTCAGTTCTGAGAACTGTCATTTGGCCTCAACATTCATGCTGTATAAAAATTCAGAAGTCTTTTTCCTGTCCGCACAATGTGGAGGCAAAACTACGGTCCACACAGACAAGAGCTCTCAGTTAACTCAATTACTGTCGGTATACCTGGATAAATACTCACAAAAAGATTGCTTTTATAAAACAACTGTGCAAATGTTTGACCAATATCCAGAGATGTTCTCAATGATATTGACAATTTAATGTGATACTGTCATTATGAATTCTCAACCAATGAGAACTATCTGTGGCTATCTGAAACCCTGGTGAAGTTCCATCAGACTCTGCAATAGAGTTTTAAATCTGTAAAAAAAATTTGGACTAAAAAAAGTAAAAAGTAACAAAGTGAAGGTAAACAGTTTGATATATTTCCCATTCCTCACTGCACTCAACTGAAAGTATCACATGAGTGATCATGTGGGCCTTTGTGGTTTTTAGGCAGAAAAGCAGCGCAGCCATACGTTACACTTTAGAGCAGGGCTGGGTGATTTCCTGTGCTACAAGTTTGAGGTCAAGTGATTTCCTTTTTCGTGTCGCTGCATGTTCCTCAATCTGCATCTCCAAAACTGTTTACCATGCTCGGCTTACAAACTGCGTCTGGATGTTAGTCCTTTTTCAAATGGTAAGTGATCGACGTTTCCCTCGTTCACAGTTTTGACAAACAACAGATACTCCTTAACGTGTTTACATAATTTTGCATGTTGTAGATATTCATGAGAAGCAAAAGCATAAACTGTATCCAAGCTGTGTCGATTTTCAAATACATGCCTACTGTCAGCGTTGCGAAGAGGACTGAGAATGTATCACGCCCTACTGCATGGGTGAACTGCTCTTCTTCTAAACCATAATTTCACAAATGCATGGAACAAATTAACAACTTTATATTCTGTCCACTGTGCGCAATATGCAGGACACGCAGGTCATGATATAGAGATCAAATGCTCTGTTGCAAGTTACTAATCAAACTCTGACTTAGGGGACATGGGCTGTCTGGGTATTGCACCTACAGTTGAGATCAACATACTATGCTTGCTCAACACTAACAGTGGGTTCACGATTTTTTTTCTAGAATCTTAGTATGAGTTGTTGCCAGGGCGATCAGTAAACACACTCTGCTTTGTTAAGAATATATTATTTCAGTTTAAATCTGGAGTAGCCCATTTATTTTAGAAGCATTAGCTGTTATATTTCTTAAAAACTCTTTACATCCCGACTTCATCAAATGCTCTGACAGTAAAAAGGAAAGAAAATGTCATCTGTGGCATTCGTTCTGAATTAAATGATTGTATTTGGTCAAAGTGAAATGATTGGATGGCCTACCTACCTGTCTACCTACCTACCTGCGTTCACTCTGTCACTCCAGATTTCTGGTTCCACCCATACCTAACAGCTTGCGCTGCTGAACAAAGCACGATCAAAAAGACAGAAGTAGAAAAGAGGATAAAGCAAGAGGTCCAACCAGAGGCAGCGTCGGTATGGCATGTCAACTATAATTTTATTTCTCAAGCCCAAAACGCTTTACAGAATCCATACAGAAAAGACAGGGTTTTTTGGAAGCTGAGGGCAGAGTGTTCTGGTGTTCGTGGTGTAGAGGTAGAGAACCATCGCTGAGCAATGGTGGAGGAGAGCCGGAAGGCCTTCATGGTTACCAAACACAAACTCTGTAACACAAACTTAGAAGCCCAGTCTGATATGTGGGTTATGGGAGATGCACAGGCACAGCCACCCAACATGGCGCCTCCTCTCAGCCTTGGTGACAGTTGACCAACCACACAGCCACAGAAGTCCGTGGGCAGCGAAGAAGATAAGGACGTAGAGATCCAGAAGCCAAGCTCGACAGTTCAGTAAAAGCAGCCACCACACGGACAGGAAGCTAGGCAGTTGTTGGTTTGTAGTGGTTTGGCCCTAGATAAAATAATCTATCTATCAAGTTGGCGGTTTGGCAGTTAACATATCAAGCTACACCCTAGCTCTTCAACCCAGTGCGGCCCCAACAGATCAGGAGGTAAGAATGGTGACAAGTTTAGAAAGTTCAATGACCTGAACAGCAATGTCATGGCTGCTGTATTTCTTGTTGGACAGGTTATTATCTGGTTTGTTTGGTTTTGTGGGGGAATTTGTTGTTTTCCCTAACTATGTAGCCAATGTAGCTAGCTACTTATGTAGCTCCCTGATGTATTAGCCCAACCCTAACTTTAGCTATGCTGTAGATGTAAGCTAGTAGACTATGAAGCTAACATTATGTTTACATGTGACCTACCTTGTACCCAATCTATCTGTGTATGTTTGCCGGAGTCGGCATTGTAGTTGTGAGCCAGTGTCGTTTGAGAGTATTTATTTTATGTTAGTCTATATTGGCTTTGAACAGGACTTTTTACAAGTGTGGCTTATTTGTGTGTTTTTGTAGTTGTGAGACTGATAATGAGACATGTGAATGAGACATGATGTAACTGGATACAGCTAGCGATGACACGCCCTCCTCTCCCCAATGCTCTCTCAGCAGTAGTCAGGCAGTGCGCCCTCATGTGTTTGGAGAGAAGCCTGAAGGAAGGGACTGGGATTTCTTCAGTTGTATACTTTAACAATCTGGCTAACTCTTGCTGTTGTCTCCGTTACCTACTGTACCTTTAAGTCATAAGATAGTTAATAGAAATGTACCTATTAACTGTTTTGTAGTCAGAGATGGGCAAAAATACATCAAAATGTATTTTGATACAAAATACCCCTCAAATCAATTTATTAAAATAAAATACAAAATACTGGTGCCAGAAAATGTAACAAAATACAATATATGTACTTTGTTTTTAAAATAAAGGAAATACTTTTTCTGGTATTATAACCATCACCATGTAGCCAGTGGCGTAGCGTGGGGTGTGCCGGGTGTCAAGACCGCACCGGCCTATGGAATGGGGTCGGCTAATACTGTAATTGTATTACTTTCTTGTGATTTATTTTTTGGTAATTTTTTGATAATAGTTGTTTCCCCAGTGGACGAATTTAGAGAATGGTGCTGTTTTGTAGTGGCACGGTCTCCCTAGCGTCCACTTTGCAACGTATTAGTTCGATAGTGTGTAAACAATCTCCCGAGACGTGCGCGTGTGAACGTCTTGGTGGAATGTCTTTGTGTTTAGTGCCAAATTTTACTTCTGTACTGCATTCTGCAACATTTTCAAGCAGGGTAAGTTTTTGAAGAGTATTATACACGAAGATGTTTCTACTGGTTGTTTTCATATTTCATATCAGCATTCTTTACACACACACACATAGGTAATACATGCGCTGAACTCTTGGTGTTAATATGTGTCAATATGAACTCATGAATATGAACTCGTTCATAAAAAATTGAACAGGCACCCTGAGGGCTTCTACATTTTCCCATTATAATTGTATGAGTTAAATTGAGGAGACAACTAGATAACTAGCTATCATTTTATGTAAATGGACTCTTCTTGGTTTAAGGTTATTACAAGTGTCCTTAGCTAGCTATCATAGTTAGCTAGCATAACTAGGTAACCATAGCAACCAGCTCAAAGTGGATACGTTTGTCCTCACCGCCTTCTTTACCATGAATTTAACATATGAATAGCCCTAATTTGCTAACGGGTGGATCATTAGCAGCTGTTTTGTCACTCAGAAAATGAAATGTGCAAGATTTTAGTTTTATTCTCCTTACAAAAGTGCTAATTATTATTATTTTTCGAACTGTATATATCTTTAAAGTAGAAGATTCGAGGTTTCTGGGGATGTTCTTTTTATGACGCTAGGACAAAAACTCGCGGAGCTTCAAAGGCATATTGACAACAATATTGACAACAATCTCCTTGAAGGGAGGGGGGATTTGGCTACTGCACAGGGCGGCCAAAACCCCTGCTACGCCACTGTATGTAGCCAGACACAGACATAAATTATACATCAAGCTAGTTGACAACTGTCACACTCAGATCAAATATTTACCTTGACAGACAATGCGTTGAACTTGAAGATCTGAAGACTGAACTCGTGAACCTTTTTTTTGATTCGTGGAGAAAGTATTTTGAGTATTTTAAATACAAAATGACTCCACTCTAAAGTTAGATTTTTTTATCGGCCCTATCAAATACAAATTACAAAATACTCAAAAGTAATTGAAATACGTATTTCAAATACAAGTAATAGAAATACTGCCCATCTCTGTTTGTAGTGCTTAAGTCTATATATTTTTTACTTCAACTAAGGTGTTCTTTTATGTTACTCTGCTAAGGTTTAACTGGAAATTGCATAAAACCTTTTGGAAAATATTTCATGTCACTGTTGTGTACACTTAAATATGTTCTTTGAGCTGTAAATTGGCTCTTGAGCTGTAAACTAGCTCAGCATTTTATGGCTTGAAAATGGCTCAACACGCCATCTACGGGGGTAGATTTGACCCATTGGTACATACCTACTTTATGATATACCTACATTCGAATGGGGTAAAGTCTCAGCCCCTCGCCCACCTTTTAGCATTCTTCAAAACTAATCTACACTTTAATTTATTGCACGAAGGCTAGGCACGTTTATTTATAGAGCACAATTCATACACAATGGCAATTAGAAGTGCTCTACAAATGAGCAGATAAAAAAGAACATCGAGAAATAGTAGATTGAAACGTTACAAAGGACTTTGACCAAACGCTTCTCCTTTTTATGGTAGTTAGTCACATGGTTTTAATGTGCAAATGGAAGTCCGATCCCTTATCATGCATGAGTGAGCAAAGGTCCAAGGTTGGGCCAGTGGAGACCATCCAAAACAAAGAGCTGTGTGTGGAAATCCTATGCTCTGAACACTATGCTGAAATGGAACTTGGTGAGATTTTACAAAAAAAATACTTTACTCTACTCTAATACTCTACATTTATTATCAGCTGTGAATGAATTAATGCATTTACGTACATGGAGAATTGAGAATGAATTACCATATGTGAAAGTAGGACCAAGAATTTCCGTGTGACGTTTGATTTGAGGTAACGTTGACACAATCGGTGTAGATAATTAACTATTTCTGTTAGAAACAGCAGGAATGGCGCATGGGAGCACTCATTTCATAACCACGGACGAAAATACTTCTTTTGTCCGTTAGTGGGAAATGGTAACAAAATGCAGAACGTTTATGTCAAGACAACACAGAAAAACAGAAGATAGCAAACAAAAAAACCTCAACCACTCCAAGCTCACTTTGAGGAACTGAGAAATGATGACATTTCCACCCAATGCAATAATGAGGAACAGCATGTGAAACTCATGAGTACCTTTAGAAGCACTTTTAAAAGAGGAATACACAGAGACTCCATGTTAACTGGAGATCTCTACCGAAGAACTCTTCATGTCAAGCTCAACGGGTGGGGCAAACACTTGATATATTGCATTTATACTGTTTTATGGTTGGGTGCTTGTCATTAAACACATCTTGCTTTTTTTCAGGGTGATATTTTGGGATAGTACAACATGGAGGCGCAGTGTGGCAGGAACAGAGGTGTGATCCCGTCACTGAGATCACCACACCTCACCGGGACTCCCAAGCTAAAGAATTTCATCATTCCCAGAAAGAAGAGAGCTTCTGGAACAGGTCTGAACATTTCTGAACTTTACTCGGTGGAATAGTAGGGGGGAAAAAATGTATCACGTTTTTAACCATTTGACATGTTTGCAGCTGTGCTTGAGCCGTGTGCAAAAGAAAGCAGGGATTTTACTCTCATTGAATCGACCCTAAGTGACTTAATGTTAGACACGGGAAAGGAGACCTGCAAATGGGAACATGCCAAGCTTGTGCACAATGACGATCTACTGAGAGAATTTGCAGAGAAAAGGTAAGGCTCTGATTAGCTATTACAAACTAATATAATACCAAATAATGAAATCTAATACCTGGACAAACTTGAAAGTTTGAAAAAAAGTTATTAATATAGGAATAGGTAATAGGTTATATAGGATTTTGTGTCATCTGAAGTACATTTTGATGGTATTTGGTCATGTGAAGGACAGATCAAAACACCTGCCACCCCTACTAGCCGTACAGGCTATGCACTATGTACTGTAGTTCTTTGGACCAGGACGGATTGTCCCACGAAAGCATAAGAAAAGCTTTCACATCACATCATCAACTAAATTGCAAAAGATACCAGTTAGCATCCTTCCAAGCTTTTATCATTGCCAACCATGCTGTTTTTGGTGTTTGAAAGGTTTTTGCAAGCCTTTTAGGTCGTTAGTTTTAGAGCAAGACTCTTATTGTCACTGTGATATCTTTGGTGAGGATAATGGTAAACCTGATGACACAAATATGTTTTCTGTTCATATGATGGTCAACATAAGAGACTGGGCAAGAAAATTAGACTGATAAAATCTATATTGTTTGTTTTGTGGTGGTTAAAGGTGGTCATTTTTAATTGTTCAACATCTATTCACCTTTTCAGATCAGAAATGCGTTCAAGAGGCAGACATCTACGAGAGACTGAGGAGAGATTCTGTTTTCTGGTTGCATCTGATCAAGAAACAACACAAATTTACCAGCATGGCCTGAAGGTTGAGAAAACAAACCAACACTCTCTGGGAAAGCCATCACATGGAGTGTATTTATTCAGGCATGTGGATGTTGCCTTGAAAAATCCAGATTGCCAGCCTGCTGCAGGGAAAAACATGATCATTTTCAAGGTCTGTGGTGGGAAAGATACGTCTGTATGTGTACGCAGTGTAGCTTTCTTTGTATGCTATAAATGCAACCAATTCTTTCTGTGTTATTGGAAAGGTGCTCTTTGGAAAAGTTAAAAAAGTAACTCCAAGCTCGGTGGAAACGGGCACACAGGATCCCACCATTTCTTTTGACTGTCATATGTCCAGAGACACAGTGTCCCCTCGAGACAGTCTGTCACAGCAAATCCTTGGTTCCTCAGTAAGTCTGACATTATTTAAAAAAAAAAAAGTATATAGTTTTGTTGTTATAAGACTATGCTAGACTGATGCTCAATACATTTTGGGTAAAATTAACGTGTTTCAATCCTGTAGGTATTTCTGTTTGACTACAATGAGAATCAGGACCTGACGACGAGGCCACGCCAATGCTTGCCTTATGCAGTGATTCCCATTGCTTCCGTGAATTTGCCCACATCAGCAAGCATACCAGCTTCACCCACTGAGCTGCCACCCAAAGTCTTGAAGCATGGTAATGAAAAATAACTGATTACATACTGGTTATCCTAAAGTTTACCATTCCTTAATTTCTTTAGAAATCCCTACCATTCATTTATGTGATTACATTTTACTTTATTTATGAATAACTTTTCACAAGGGACAAATTTGTAGACTCTATATCCGATGTTTATTGTCCTGTACACCCACTCATGCTGTGTGTCTCTGCACTCTCACAGGTCCAGGAGAGAGTTTGAAGGCTTTCGTCTTGGCAGAACGACGGGGGAAGGGACAAAGTGCCACAGTAAAGTTCAAACATTTTGGCCCACAAGGACCTCACGTGACTGAACAAATGCCTCATGAAGCCGGTGTGGAGAGAAAAACGGACTATCAAAACACACCGTCGTATGTTCCATATGTCCCTCAGCTTCAGAGTGTGAATCATTATCAGTTTGGGCCTTGGGCTGGTTACACCCCAGCTTTGGAAGACAACATTCAGTATGGAAATACTGAGGTGCCTCCTTCAGCCTTTTTACATCAAAGCCAAATTTCTGATCCCAGAGTTCAGAATGAATCTTTTAAAGAGGGAGGAGCAAGGATCTCCACCATTGTCTACTCATCTAAAACAGTGAAGGATCCACGGTTGTCAGGACGAGAGTTGGGAGACCCAAACAGGACTGCTTCAGCGGTGCAACAGATTTTGGGTACGACGTCCGAGAGCAATAGGATAAATGCACGAAAAGATCTTTCAAGTTCACAACTTCAGGCTAATGGATGTAGAAGTACTTCAGCTCACACTGGAACATATCCCCAAAACTCCCAGCATGCTTACACTATTGAAACCTCAGAGGCAGAGCCTTGTGAGTTTTCGGCGACACATAAATCAGAGAAATTGCCTTCATTAAAGCTGTTTAAGATGAAATTTCAGAAATACTTTCTGTATTTTCAAATGAATGAGGCAGAGAGGAGGAAGCATGTTTGGTCACGGACAGATTTGCAATTGGATCAGAAAAACCTGTTGCTGGATAGAATCCATTTTTATGAGCATTACTATGAAAAGTACAAAAGAGGATTACTATTTTCTCAAGTTCGAAAAACAGACCAATCACTGTCTAGGGAAAGGACAAATGAGAGAAGTGTTTACCCAACTGGAACCGACAGTACAAGTAAACACAATGATGAAAAAACAAAACAAATGTGTACTCAGCTGAGAAAACCAGAACAATCTGAATCAAATTCAACTCATGCACAAGGTCAGTTTGAAACCAGTCGGAGCACACCTGATTGCCTTACATCAGAACAAATCAAACATGTCAGACCTGAACCCACTGCCTTACATCTGATTGAGCTGGAACATGATGTCCTTCCAAATGGGCACACTGTCAATGAGGAACAGACAGTCGATGGCTTGAGTTCAAATCCTCAACAGCCAGCAGGCTTGCTGCAGGTCCCTTGGGTACATCCAAAACCTGGTGGAGACTTAGAGAGTCCAATGCAGGTAAACACACAAAGGGAAGAGGTTGGAGAAGTACCACAAGATCTCCCTGAATCCTCCATAGAGGGTTCACAGATGTCTCTGTCACTCACTGAAACAGAGAGCATTGAATGCCTGGCTGAAGAGGAAGTAAAGGAGGTGTCCATTGGGCATACTGAGAGAAAGGAGGAGGACCCAAGTGAAGACATTACCTTTGAGAAGGAGGGGGAATTTCTGGATGTCGGTATGTATGAGGAGGTCTGTTCTATGAATGAATCGGAAATCTTTATGGCAACCACGTCGTCACCAAGGAGCCAAGGAGGACAAATAGACCTGAAGATAACTGACTCAGATGGAGCATGGAAGGAAGAGGAAACATTAAAGAATTTCAAAAACAGTGAAAAATCTGAGAATTGTCGTAAGCTAAAGACAGATGTTTCAGAGGTCAGTGCTAATGCAATATACAGTTTGTTGTATGAAAGACTACAGTTTAGTCAACTGTTGCCGAATTCAACTCCAACCCATTGTAAGCCATACCTGAAACCCCGATGCCCAGACCAAACCACTGCCTCTACCAAAGACAACTTTGTAAATTGGAACATTCAAGCAGCCTCAACCTACAATGACTGTGATGTCCTGCATGTGAAAAAGAGAGATTTGGAAAAGCATGCCATGCTTGGAATCACAATCAAAAGTAACGTCAGAGACCTTAATGACATCAGAAAACCAATGACCCTGTCTAAGAGATTTTCCCTTTTGTCATGGCAACCTTTGTCCGGCCTTCTGAAAGATTCCATATTGGCTGATAGAAAAAAACAATGTGTCACAGGGTCCATATCAAGCAAAACTGAAGAACCCAATAGTAACTTTAATGTGAAGTTGGTCAAACTTTTGACGCAAAAATACAATGAATTCCAATTAAGGACCAGTCGGAGGTGTAGAAAATTGAGAGAAGTGTCTGATTTCAAAAGTACCATTCATCGCATTTCACATAGGAGATCAAGGAGGCCTACTTCAAATAGCACACTTAAAAAGGCATTTAATCTTAAGAGACGCTATTTCAAGACATTACCAAGAGTTGTCAGAAAAACTAAATTATCCAGAAGAGTTATCCAAAACAGAAAAGAGGGTGTTTTAAGCAAAGAACCTTCACATACAACTGAAACCAGGAAGGAAGCTGAATTGGAGCAAAGTAACAAGAGTGTAGTAACCGGTAGTGAGGACAGTGCTGTTGAAATATCTTACTCACACACTCTCCCTGAATGTGTGTCTTCAACAGCCCATAATGAACCAACAGACCAAAGTCTGAAAAGTGAAGGCCAAAAGAGTGGTAGTAATCGCAGCATTGATAGAAATGAATCCGATCCCAACCCCTCTGTCATGAACAACACACAAGACTCAAACAAGGATGTTGAAATGGAAGGCGTAACAAACCAAGATAAAGATGAAGTACTGCAGAAGGTTCAAGATGTCGTAAATGAGAGTGGGCGTGTGGAGGAGGTTAAATGCCAATACAACAAGACACCGACTAAAAATGATATTTCAACAAAGGACTATTTGAGTCATAACCTTAACCCAGGTTCAGGGATTCAAAATGATGGTGTCTTAGAAAACACTAATAACCATAGCACATCTAATCTCCATGTGGAAAAGCCTCTGAATTTACAGACTCAATTAAATGCAAAAGATCAAAAATCCCTAGTGGACAGCAATGTGGACAGCAATTCCAATCTTTCTCCGGATGAGCGGAAAATAAAATTTGACACAGATGTCCAGGAAGTCAAACTCATAAGTAAATTGCGAAATTATCTGACTAAATTTGAGACTACAGTGAAATTACAGGAACCACTTGATGGAATTTCATCAGAACCGTCTCAACAGACTTTGAGTACTCCCAGAAAGGATGATACAGTACAAAAGTCACTGCTACTTGGAACGCAAAACAGAGAAGTGCTGAATCCCGAATGTAGATATAGTGTCGCAGAACTAAAAATTGATTTACCCAATCCTGGACCTCCTGGGAGCAGCCTACCGAGCCAATCAGTGACCTCAACAAGCCAGCAGAACATTCTGCCAGCAGATACCAGTGATCCTGGTCTCTTAGATGAAACGACACAGTTATCGATAACCAGTGGTCCCAAACCTGTTTCACGATTAAGTCCCGACAGCACAACTACGTTGGGAACTGTCTCGGAGAAAGCCATCCAGCATCCTTTGATTGAACTGAGCAGACCTAAATTACCACCTGAACCTCAGAAAATGCAACCAAAAATCCCTGATGGTGATCACCATATTCAAAGCACCAACCAGATTAACGTGCAGTGGGCCAGTGTCATCAAACCGGCAACACACAACACCAAAACTCACAGTAGACAAAATGGAGAAGCCCATCAAGTCAAGGTTAAGAAGCCGGAAGCTGCACAAGGTCCCAAATTGTATGCTAAAACAGTGAACACTATATCTTTTCAGAGACATTATAACACAGAAGACATTTCAAACATTCTAAAAGAGGCTGATTGTGTGGGCGCCATAGATGACCTCCTCTCGTTGCTGCACAGGTCGAAAGATATGCTCCAGTATTTCATTTCAAACTTTGAACGTGATCAGGGTATTGCAGTACAGTATGGAATTGTTACTCGTGACATCATTTTAGATAGATACCTACATCACCCACCAGCTCCCTATGACCTTAAGTATGAAGCGTTAAGTTCATTTTTAGAATTGCAAATGATAGTGGAGGCAAAGCAATTCATGGAGAATAAAATGAATTTTCTGACTGCTAAACCAACATTTAGGAGTTTGCTTTGGTATGATCCCTCTCTTTATGGTGAACTGTTCAAAGGCAGAGTTGGATATCAACAACAGTCTTGTGTCTACACCTCATTCCAGCAAGGACTTGCAATTGAAGGCTACAGCAAATTGCAGAATTACCACCTAGCAGTGACCACACTGAACCAGCAGCTGAAGATGGTTCCAGCCACCTCGTATTACTTGTATCTAAAAAGCAAGAGGGAGAAGCTTGAAATTGAGGCTGCTCTGCAAAACATCAATGACTTTGAGAGCTTTTTTCTCTCAGTCCCAATTAGTTCTATGATCAACTTTGGTGATAGCCCAGAACACCTGGAGAGGCTTCAGAACCGAGTGATATCCTTCGTTGAAACTCCCGCTGCAAAGATGCCGGGAGCCTTTGATGTGGGGAAGGCGGAACATCTCTCCATCATCTGCAGATTTCTCCAGGAGAAGATGAACTGTGTGAAGACCTGTAAAGTGATCAGCAGCCCGGTGTCATGGTTCGGATTGGAACACCTCCTCTACGATGCCTCGAAGGTTTTGGTGTCGAGGGACGCGGCGGCACGTAGCTCATCCCAAGATAACGCCTTAAAATTCCATAGTGTAAACTCAAATCTTAGTTATGGAGCCCCAAGTCCTTGGTTGCCTGTGGTGAACACACCCACACAGATGCCACAGAGCCATGGTAGATTGAAGTCTGCTGGGCAGCGAGTGGACACGAAGGGAAACCCCCTGCGTAGGGCAACCACAGAGAGGAAGCAATATTTAAAGGTAAGGGCTTCACTGTATGCAGCTTGACTGACAGCAGAATATGTGTTGGACCTGTCTGTGTATGGAATTATATGAATTGATTGATTGCAGCTACTAAAATGTCACTTTCATGCATAAATGCGACATTGGAAAATAAGTCTGGATTTGTATTTTGAAAAGGTTTGATTCATACTCAAATTTGTGTCCCTTGCCTCACCTCAGAAGCGTAAAAGCATTGGCCCTGTGGAAACGACACCCGTTGCAGTCAAAAGGAGGTAATGGAACAAAAAAACTTAATTTGTCACATGTTAAGGATCATACAGACATATTTCAACATGGTTGGATATGTATCCTATTTTATTGGTGTCGAGGGAAAATACTCCCACCAGTACCACTCACATTTGTATTATTACGCTGTCTTTACAAACTTCTCCAATATCCTGTATTCTTTTATTAGTGCAATATTGTTACAGATCTTTAACTTTATTTCATACGTGTTCTTTACAGACACAGTTGTCCTGTTATCGGAGACAATAATGAGCATGCCCCCACATACATCCAACCTCAGATCAACCAAATCAACCTTGGCCAGTTCCAGCCAGGGCTGCACAGTAATAACCTGCTGAAGCAGCACGCAGCTCTCTGGAGACGAAGGACACAGGACAACCCTCCTCCTCCCCAACTGAAATCGCCCGCAACGGTTCCCCCAGGACGACAGTCACACTCGCACATAAGGGCTTTACTGTTGACAAAACAACAAAAAAATGTTTCACATCAGCAACCCTCACCATCGCATCCTTTACCAGACAATCCAGTTGGTATACCTGCCATGCAGAAATTGGTGCCGCCACCATTAACCACTACAGAGACACCCCTGTATCTTCCCCATGTTTTTCCGCCGCCCTATGAAAGCGTGATCCATCACCTGCCAGTGAAGAACACACCCCAATACTCCGAGGTGTTTAAAGAACCAAAAAACCCGTTCGCCCTCGGCCCAGTTCCCTCGCTGCAGCTTCCTCCCTCTTTACGTACACCTAGACCTGCACTGTCAGCTCTTCACTCCTCAACTCAGTTCACGTCCAGTCCTGATAATGCGGCTCAGTTCCCTGAGCACGCACCTTTAAACTATCCTTTCTTTGTTTTAAATGGTTGCACATACACATCTGCAACTTCTGATGTGCCTAACAAGGCTGTCCCTAATGATTCAAGGCTTAATCCTCAGGAAAGTTAGAGAAAGACAAGCCAAGTTTTGCAATGGTAATTATTCTTTAGTAGTTCTAGTTCTTTACAATAACCATGTAAATCTAATGTTAACTAAAAACAGATCAATACATACCTTGATTTGTATTGTTTTCTGTTGTTGTTTTTGAGTTTTTTGTACTCTTGATTTAGTTAAATCCTTTCCTGGATATATGTTAGAATTAAGACATGTAATGTGTTTGTACAGTGTAGATGATCCTTTGTATATAGTATACATGGAGCACACGGTGAGATAAGTACACTGAAAATGGATCCTGTTTACTGTAACCACATGCTGTAAATGCTCAATGTATTTATTTATTTATACCCGAGATGCAAATGCTAAGTACTAAGTGTTGGATCTATTTAAAGTCCCATTGCTTAAAATTAAAACATTCCTCTTTGTACATGTGCCTGAGTTTATGTTTACATGTATGTCAGTCTTTTTCTGTGTTGTGTTTTGTTTCAAGTTTGTGTCTGAACTTGCGAGGCAAAGAAGAACATGGTGTGAAGTGTAACGGAAAAGCACAAACGAGCTTCTTCCTCTGTGGTTTGGAGAGGTGAGATGATAATCATAAACAGAAAGTGCCAGTGGCCTGTGATCTGTTGATAAACCAGTATTATCACAACGTGTTGCTGTCACAGTGTACCTGTTATAAACAGAAAGGGTTAGATATTTAATGTTTTAGGAGTGCAGAGGTTTCAAAATGTAGATATCATGTGGATGTCAGAATCCAGTACTGTAAGCAAAATAGCTTAGTATTTTCCTCTTTCCACAGTATTGAAAGCTGTTTTTCTTGTTGGACATTGCTTTTAGTGAAGTTGTCAACCAATGACAAGTTTGTATCTTTATTTGAGATCACAGGTAAGCAACTCTTGCACATGTTTACCAACAGTGCTGCATATAACGGGATACCATGACCTAACACAACAAATCGCTCAAATGACGTACTGTACTGACACAGCATAAGGATACCAGGTATCACGGTTGGAAAGTAACTAGTTGCATGTAACAGAGTTACATAATGAATTACAAAATAGATGTAATTGTAATGTTACAGTTGCGAAAAAATATGTAATAAAAGGTTGGTGATTACAAAGGGGTTACTACCAAATATATTCTTTTTGGTAAATAACTGTAGAATATAACATTAATTCTGTTGCTTTGCATCTTTTTGCCATTTACAGAGACTCACTTCATGTGGCAGTTTGCACTCAAATTCTGAGCATCGTTTTGATTGGTTCTCTTGTTTGAATTCTCATCTGCCAATCAAAAAGTAATCAAATGTAATAAGTGAATCAGAATCAGAATTGTATTTATTGCCAAGTAGGTTTACACCTACCTGGAATTTGCTCTGGTGTATAGGTGCATACAGTGAGTGAACATAAAACATACAAACACAATAAGTACTACACATAACATAAAACAGCAAAACACAAAAAGGTCTACACATAAGAAAAACACTATATATAAGATACAAATATACAAAAATGTATATAAAAAAGTAAAGTGGAAAGTGAAATGCAAAACAGGAGTGCAATGTGAATGTGCAATGTGCAATGTAATGTAATGTGTGTTAATGTAACACAGACTTGAGGTGTGGGGGCTGGATAAGAGTCCAAGTCAGGTGGGGGTCCCGGGCCTTGTTAATAAGGCCAACTGCAGCCGGGAAGAAGCTGGTTTTGTGGCGTGAGGTTTT
>NW_024880448.1:0-24961 GCF_900700415.2 Clupea harengus
CAATCACAGTCAGCCGTGGGAGCTCATGCCGCTGGGAGAGCAGGAAGTCAGCATGGTCGTGAGCTGGAGTGATCTTCACCGCCCCTGAGTATTTGTATGTGTGTGTTTGTATTTGTGTTTAAGGGTGCGCGTGCGTGTGTGTGTGTGTGTGTGTGTGTGTGTGTGTGTTAGAAAGTGGAGAAAAAAGCAAGGAAAAAAAAAGTCAGATTCACAAAGCACTGAAACATTGCAATTCAAACTTGATTTGACTAACAGCTTCCGTTACCTAACCATGCGAGAGTAGCACCCTAACCCTAACCCTGCAGTACCTGTGCCAAACTGCATGTCCACAGATGCATCAGAGATGATGGGCAGTAGACGGTCAATAAAGGGATGTCTGCACTGCCTGCCATGGAGCTCCTACACGAGGGGAACACATAGCTCAGCGTTATCATATAGAATCTATTTCAATAGCAAAACAAACCATTCAATAGCCCAAGAGGAAAACAATACAAATAGATCTGATTTTATATCAGCAAAGCCTTACTGAACAAACCACCACAAAGCAGGGGCTATGTCGGTGTAAAGGCAGTCAAAATGTTACCAACGATGGAAAACACCAGGCTGGAAGGTTTGGAAAGTGATAAATATTGCGGCAAAATACAATTAATCATTCAATTATTAAATGACCTACAATATTACCACGCAGTATATAAGTCAGTTGTTAGATGTAATGACATTGCATTAAACAGTGAGCTTAAATGTTACGAGTATCAATCAAACTGATTGTATGGTCAAAAACAAATGGATCAGGATCAATGTAAGACTAAATGTGAAAATGTTACATTCCTATACATTAACTACACATAGTTTTACATTTACATTTACATTTAGTCATTTAGCAGACGCTTTTGTCCAAAGCGACGTACAAGGGAGAGAATAGTCAAGCTACGAGCAATAGAACCTGTTGTAACAATAAATACTACTTTACATAAGAAATATAACAAAATGTAATAAAAAAAAGAAAAAGAAGTGCAGAAATGTAACTGCTGTAATTGCAAGTTACGCACTAGTCGATCTTCGTTTTAGATGTCAGTAATGCTAAGGTCTACTTTGTGCACAATACAAGAGCCTGCTTCTCTCTCACAGCAGGTGGTGTGGCCTATTTCCCCAGATGTGCGAGAGCCTGTGTTGCGGTTGCTACCTAAAAGCGCTTTTCCACCGTAGGAACTTGGGGCACCAGGTGGCGTGAGCGTTTACAGGAATGGCCCCCTAATCCACCCTGTCAGCCTTTCTGTTTCCACTGTAGTGCAGGAACTATGGACCTACAAGTTACGTAATATTTTGCTCTTCGATCGCAACGTCAATTCCGAGCATGACAAAATACTGATATATTCCCGCACAGCACACAAAGGTGCCCCCCCCCCGCCAGCAGTTCCTGCTGTGGAAAAGCAAGTTAAACAGAAGTCTTCTGTTAAACTGCCATTTGACCCATTTCCAGACATTGTAGATTGACTGTAGATTTTGTAAAGTGCATTCCACCTTATATCAGTTAGTCACTTTTGTTATGTGTACACCTTGTATGTGTCTATAATGAAGCTGTGGGTAAACACATCAAAGGCTATAGTGTGTTTGTAATTCATATGTATTGATATATATATTGTGACATCAGTTTTGGTGTGTATAGATCATGGGTGCACTTACTGTGTATCGTGGGTCATCCGGGTGCACAGCTATGGCCACATCTCCCAGCATGGTCTCCGGACGAGTCGTTGACACACACACCTCTCCGTCTAACACACACACAACCTCACAGGTAAATGTACACTCCTCCTCTTTAAGTTGCACAGAGAAAAAGTCTAAATACCAGGCCACTTACCTTGTCCTTCAACAGGATAGGCGAATGTAACTATCGTGCCAAACTCAACTTCTCGCTCATAACCAGGAACCGACAGAAGAGTCCTACCAGGCAACTGCTTAGAATCTACCTATTTTAAAACACACACACACATTTTAAACATATTTTAATATATGAACAGAAATCCCTGTGCACAGCCAATGTTTGGTCACAGGAACATCCAGGTCATTTTGTGGAGCGGACCTGAAGAAGCATGCAGGTGTAACACATTGTTCGCTCTGGATAAAAAGTCGGTAATACACTGTAGTGTGCAGTGGTTAATTTAGATTTTATATTTTAACATATGTTTAAATATTAAAGCAGCAATAAGTAGTTTTTGGCTTGGAGCGCCCCCTAGCGGCGAAACCTGTTGAAATTTGCTTTCCTCGTTCATGACAAACTAGCGAGTCAACAACTTTGCTAACACAGTCAAACATCAAGCAAGTGCAAGACAAGACAAAGCAAATAAACTACTTACTAATCCAGCAGAAAGATGGCTAGCTCTGGATCGAAATCGCTACCCGATCCTAGTCGCGCATGCTCAGACACAAAGGACCGGGCGGCTCCAGAAATCTTACATACCACAGTATTTTCCCTACAGACCCCCGATGGCAATTCATTCTCCATATTAAAAGTAATTGTACCGGCACAATTTTTTTCAAGCTGTTATTTTAAGGTAAAATTGTTACATATTGTTACTTTAAAGAGGGAAGGTTTTCAGCAACTAAAACAGTAACTAAAATGCATTAACTGAAATACGGATTGAGACAGGGTGTTGTAGATGAAGTGCAGATAGGTAGGGTGCTTGTAGGAAGCGTGGAGCTGTACCTCTATATCAGATATGGCTGATTCCAGAGCACAGCTCCAGTTGACCAGACCTTCAGAACGGTAGATGAGACCAGAATCACTCAGACGCACCAAGGCCTCCGTCACAGCACTGCTGAAACCCTACAATGGACACACAAACATGACATGACGCACACATCAGTCACACATTGGCCTAACATCGATGTTAAAGATTAAATCTAAATTTGAACAGATGCAGGAGCCACTAGGACACACATAGGAGTCTGGTCCCCGATGTGTATACACACACGTGTGTGTGTATGTGTATGTGTATGTGTGTGTGTGTGTGTGTGTGTGTGTCTGTCTTGTGATGATTTTTGTGTTTCCATCTCCATTCAGGTGTACATGTATAAGGCACTGTCTCCTTACTGGGTCCATGGTGAAGCAGGTTCTGGTCCAGTCCAGCGAGGCCCCAAGTTTCCTCAACTGCCCATAGATCTCATCTCCTTTCCTAAAATTAAGATTTTTCGACATGGACATTATATATACAGTTACTAGCTTTCATTGATCATAAATGCTGGTCAGGTGAGCTGCACAACACAACACATGAAAAAGAGTTTAGTAAGGAACATACAGGGAGGGCGGGACTCACTCATTTTTCCAGTTCCACACCTCCTGGAGGAACTCTTCCCTGCTGTAGTCTTGTCGGCGTTTCCCATGTGTCTTAAGAAGCCTCCTCTCTACTACAGACTAACACACACACACACACACACACACACACACACACACACACACAGATAAGCACATGTTTACACTCATACTGTATGCATGCACGCACATAACCGCACACTTTGTAGTTTTCTCGTTCTGAACCGAACAAATAATGGCAGTCACACACCTGTGTGGCTATTCCAGCGTGGTCACAGCCTGGTACCCACAGCACTTTGTAGCCCTGCATCCGTCGCCTGGACGATAAACATGTACAAACATGTCACATAAACGCAATCCGGTCTCAGTTCTCTAGAACAGCACATAGACATGGATAGTCTGTGGCCTAAGTAGGACTAACTATGACACCAACCAGCGGGAGAGGGTGTCCTCGATCGCCACAGTCAGGGCATGGCCGAGATGGAGAGATCCAGTCACGTTGGGCGGAGGGATACATAGTGAGAAGGTCTGATTGACAGCATGTGGCAGTTTCCTCTGAGACAGGAAAAGAAAAATCAACACCATCTTCTCAAAACACAAAATTGGCTGATGCATCAAGTGTGTCAGACAAAAAGGAATGGCATAGCGGCATCTCTTAGAAATTCCACATAAAATATCAAGTAGAGATAGATGCAGAAGTGTTGTGGTAGTGACATGCGCTGCAATGTAATTTATTGGTAAGTTCCCCTCACATGGTGCTCTGGAGTAAAGAACCCTTCTTTTTCCCACCACTGATACCAACAGGATTCCACATACTCCGGACTGTAGGCCTGAGGGAAGGGCACACTGGTGTCTGAGAGGCACAGAACAAAGGAGAGGGGAAAAGGAGCAACGAGAGGAGTCAAGAGCACTGCAGACAACCCATATTCAGCCCAGATTAGATCACACTGCAAAGGACCTACAAACATGTGTCACTGAATTTAAACATACACGTGCATTAATCTGTGTTACTATCCATGGATAGTCACATCACTGGTTGATAGTCACGTAAGTATCATTATTTTGTTTTAGCCACAAAAAAATAAAAGACAAAATGAGACCTTTCTTTTCTCCTGGTATTGTGGAAGTGCTGTATACTATCTTATCCTTCTGTGTCCATTTTAAGCCTTCATTATCCAAACCCTGCAAATGTCACAGTGAGTCATTCAGCTATACGTACATTGATGACATGATGATCAGATGTAATACAGATTACATTTGCCTGTTTGGAGTGTCATGAGTTCAATATGATGTAAAGGGTGTCCATGAGATGAAGAGTGTGTAGAGAGTTCTTAATAAGTGAGTGTGGTGAGTGAGTATGCTGTGTGATTGTGAACTAAGAGTTCTTTCAAGGTCAGTCACCTTGGATAGGATGTTTTTTTCCCTCTCGTGTTTCCGTCTCTGTTTTTCAAACTGAGGCCGCAGTGTGGGAGAGGACTGTTGAGTGGGGATCTTAGGAGGTTTCACCGCCTTCTGAGAACAGAGCCTACATCCCCACACAACCCACACTCTATGTGTCCCACTCTGGCGGACCCACAGTGACAGCCTACACATGGGATTCCACATCCCCAGATACCCAATATTGTCTTGTGAGAAGAGAGAGAAAGAGAGAGAGAGAGAGAGAGAGAGAGAGAGAGAGATATTCGTTACTAGAGTATAGAAGGTCATAATAGAAAAGTTGCCTCAAAAGCCAAGGAAAATAGGAGAAGGGGCGTTCTTAACTGCCGACCCAGGATGTCACACTCATAGACATGGTCACACACTATGGTCACACTGATCAGAATTAAATTACGATAGTCACTTCCGTCTTGTGTTGCATGAGCAACTAGCAAACCGAAACAAATACAGTTGAAAGTGACAAATGATACAGTAGATGCATGAATAAGAATCTGACAAATATGATAGCTACCTTCTTACTATATGCTGTAGGGCGCAGACATGTTGGAGGAAGCTGTCATTCATGGACTAGCATTCTAGCACATCGTCCTTATATCTACTGATGACTGATTAATATATCACTTCAGATCTTCCTCTGAATCGATTTAAAACATAAGGAATAGTCTTTGTCAAGTCGCTGAAAATACATTACTTTAACACCGAACTACGTTAACGTGTGTAAGAGGATCACATGTTAGCTTTCTGGATGTAGCACATCGGACACAGATTTGAGAAACACCAATTTACTACACGGAAGTGGTCCGTCTGTGTAAACTGTTCGATCAACCGCAAATTAAGCGCATAAACAATCAACTCATGCAGTACAGCTGCTTCGACGCACTGATTTCGTGAGACGATACTGTAGCGGTAGTAAATGGTTGGAAGTGCGTGAAACAGCCAGGTTTAAATATTTTTAAACATTTCTGATAACGGAACACGTTTCAGTAGCTAACTGATTTGAAAGAGAGAACCTACGTTAGCTGGCTAACGGTAGCAGCCATGGCGGAGGTCCCAGGTACTTCTAGTGAAACGATAACGGAGACAGTAACGATCAACACACCGCCACCGCCCCAGCAGGTACATAATGCTATACAGCCATTGACAGTTGACTGTCAAGTGTAATTCATCCTTTTTGTTTAAGTTATTCAGTCCAGCCATCTTTGCTGTTATTCTAAACATTGTTATTTTTCGTTAGCTATTACATTATGATTAGCTTGATGTCATAGCTAACGTTAACTAAGTTAACAAGCTAAAACGAATCGAGTAGCTAACTAGCTCAGGTCTACTAGTTTTGCAACCTGTCGTGGCTGTCTAGGTGGCCACTAATAGCGATCTGTTAAATTATTACATGATGTGCATGTAACTGGCCATAACATTAATTTAACAGGAATGAGTTTAGCGATTCCTTATTAGATTGCTCAATCAGTAGCTAGCCGTATTTGACTGATGGACGTCTTGTTCAGCAAAATTATGTAATTCGCTGCTTGGCCATCTTTAGTTAAAGGCAGTGGTTCTCAAGCCGAGCTTGAACACCTTCAAGAAGTCGAATTCATCTGAAAGAAACGTGAAAATAATCCATAGATGGATATTACTTTTCTGTATAAGAAAATAGTATTGTGATGAGTGTAAAGCTAACTAGGATAGCTGTGATAAGGAAATTAGTTGTTTGTAGATTTGATGTCCATGCATTTGAATTGAATTTGTTGTTTAGGAGGGTCGAAGTCTGACCATAAAGCTTAGAAAGCGGAAAACGGAGAAGAAGGTGGAATGGTCCAGCGACACGGTTGATAACGAACACCTGGGCAGGAGATCATCGAAATGTGAGTTTCGGACCCGGCCTTCAGTCCTTATTCCAGTCCAGATATAGAAAACGAGGTTGTTTGCTTAATCGCTCACCTCATTAATATAGATTTTGCTCTCTCGCTCCCTAAGAAAGCGTTTGATTCTCTCTCGTCACCATCTTGTATGGTTGAATGAATATAGTGAGGTCATATATGTCCAATTTAGTTGTTCTTTGTTCAAGTTTGTCTGTCATTTTGTACAGCACTATTCAGACCCCGTTTTTAGAGCCTTACAAGGGTACTTGAGGAGAATGGTGTGCTGTGACGTACTCTGAAGTCTGGATTTAGTGACTATTGGCTGCAATCCAATCCCTTATTCCTTACAGATTTCCTGTATTATGGCCCCCATAAAATGGTCATATGTGTCTAATGTTCACCATAGATAGTTGTTTATGTGGATGCCATGCCCTCTGTCCATCATAGAGGGTGTGTGTATATGGGGTCAATTTAGTAACAAAAAGACTTGCAAACAAACAGAAGGTGATTAACAAATGTCTAATGATGTACAAATAAAAATGCTTCAAGCAAACAAATAAAGGACAAGTTACACAAATGTAAACAACAAATGGAAATTAATAAACCACGTTCTGCATATCTATTTAATCGGTTTTACAAGTGGAACACATTTGCACAGCAACAGGCCTCTATTCACCTCATCAAATAGCTGGTGGATTGTGTGACGGTTGTGTAATTTTCTTTACAACTTTATCAGGTATGATTATAAATAACCCTTATCTTCCACATTATGTTACGGTATATAGCATAGATAGTTACACATTGCAAACATGTAACTAACTATATTTGTTTGCGAGAAGCATTTTTATTTGCAAGATGTGTGCATAAGTGCAAATCGTGGAGCATTTATAAATCACATTCTGTTTGTTTGCAAATCATAGGGGAATTTGTAAATCTTTTAGTCACTAAATCGATCCCATATGTGTAGTCTTATATCCCAAATGTGGATTGCTTTTGTATTTCTCTCATATGTTGTGTGTGTGTGTGTGTCAGTGTGTGTTTTTGGCATGTTCTCTGACTTCTGTGTGTATGTTTGTGATATGCAGGTTGCTGTGTATATGAGAAGCCGCGCCAATTTGGCGAGTCGTCCACAGAGAGTGAAGGGGAGGATGATGATGGGTGCGGGAGTGCACACTGCATCATGGGCCATGGGAGCCGGCACAGACCGGGTGAAGGTGGCGGCGGCGGCGGTGGGGGCACAGCGCCCCCTAGCTCTGGAGGTCCAAACACCCACTGATGCATGTCAGTGTAGCTGGTGGCCAACTGGTGGGGATTGCAGTCTGTGACCGTCATAGAGATAGCTCTACTCACCCCTCATTGCACTCAGTCACTGCGTTCCCTGGAGAGAATGAGAATCTCACACACAGACACAGGCTCTGATGCTAGAGAACCAAACATCTTCACAATCATAACGCTTTGGATGTATGTGGCAGTAAGGGTGGGGTTAAATAATTGTACATATACATCAGTTTGACCTCTTTTTACATAGTTGAATTCCCCTTTATTATTTATTTGTTTGTGTTTAATATTAGCCTTAAGTAGAGTGTATTTCATAAGAAGGCACCCTCGATGGGATAGTCTCCATGCTGAGCACCTTTGCGCTTCAAGAGGTTTTGGTTGTTTATGTCTTCTGGCTAAATGACGTTAGCACTGTGCTTGTCCAGTGGCTTACTCCTAACACCATATCACTATACAATTCAATATGACCAAATTAGAGATAACTATACTTAAACATTACTACTCTAGACCAGACTGAGTAACTCGAGACCCTGAAGAGGTGACCATATTTGTGAATTCCCCAACAGCTCTGCAAGAACACAAGCCATGGCAACTTGCTGCAGACTCCACATAGTTCTGACAATCTGTGTGCTTGAACGAGTGTGGCCTAGCTTATGGTTAAGTGTGTTTAAAGGTGCGTGCTGCACCTGCTGTGAATATGTAAAAGTTTGATTCCTAAAACACTCATCTGTAATCCGATGAGGCTTCCCCCCAAGAAAGCAGAGAAGAGCCCGAACAGCTGTCATCAAAAAGTCGACTTGCTAAACAGTGCTGATCTGGGCACATTTTCATTCCTTTCAAGACGAGTTGGGATAGTGAGACAGAAGCCATACAAAGAATTCAGCGATTAGACGTGACTGTTTTCTCATATGGGCAGACGGTGACTCAGGTGGGCCCACCTCCCTTCGACTCTTCCTCAGCTCACACACATTCACAAAGCATATCACACCCACTTGCACACCACAGCTTCAAAAACAAAAGTCTTAAAAAAAAAAAAATCTCTCTCAGACCGAACCAGAGCTCATCTCAAGCACATCACGTGAAATTCGAAACCCTACGGTCCAAGAGCACTGCTAAGCTGAGTTCTTGGCCAAGGAGTAAGCCACGTGCATGTTGCTGTGGGTGCGCCCCTGCTCTGCACCAGACACAGCATCGGAGTGTGAGTCAGTGTGCGTGTGTGTGTATGAGGGTGGGTGCATGGCTAATCACTGTCTGAAAAGGCGTGTTTGTGATAAATGATGTCTCCAGTCCAGCTTTGGCTGGACCTCTGCCTCCTGGTCATCTGTGTTACACATCTGACTGCTTAGCCTCACAATGCAGGATTATCCTACCAGTATATGCCACCATTTTCTACAATAAAACCTTCAGTATGTATGTTACTTAACTGATGATGCACATGTGTGTATATAATGAAAAAAAAAACATAACAGAGTTAATGTGAATAAAGAGGTTTGACCCGTGTGCTATTTTTGTCTCTTCTAATGGATTCTGAAGGAGGCACTAGATCTTTACCATGTCAGAAAGCCTGTGGTTCAGAGTCAGCAGAATAAAAGCAGTTGATTGTGTTTCAGCGCCACACCCAACCCCTCAGCCTTCTAGATGACTCTTTTACGGGCAGATAGGGTCGACATCTTCAGTGTTACAAAACTAGGATGCTGAACTAAGTTAACTGCTGTCTTGAGGGGAGTATTCCAAGTTTGTGGTTTCATGACAAACCCTGTTAAGTTTATCTCAAGAGTAAGTCGCAAAACTTGTTTTACTAGGAGATTGAAGCCATAGAGATCTTCTATTAGGTTTACCACTTACTCTGAATTAACTTCTCCAGGTTTGTCACAACACCTTGTGCCACGTACTTAGAATACCCTCCTGGACACCGGTGGTATAAATAAGTCAAATAAAGAGCAGCCATTTCCAGCCACTTGTTTTGAAGCCATCAGCAGGGTTATTCCAGGCTGTTGCCTGGCAAGTGCAAGCAGATCCCACTGACTCATCCCAGTCTAATTTCATAAGAGTTCACACCTGTCCCCACAGGAACAGGTTCTCAGTCCAGCCCAATTCCAATTCAGTTTTGAAATGCAGTGTAGTGCCAGATTAGTCTTGGACAGGTTAACACTAAGCACATCCTCAAACGTACAGCTATACATCTGATCATCCTCAAACGTACATCTAAACATCTCTGTGATCATCCTCAAACGTACATCTAAACATCTCTCTGATCATCCTCAAACGTACATCTAAACATCTCTGTGATCATCCTCAAACGTACATCTATACATCTCTGTGATCATCCTCAAACGTACATCTAAACATCTCTCTGATCATCCTCAAACGTACATCTATACATCTCTGTGACAGTTCAGCCACATGCATACTGGAGTGACGCTCATCTTTATTCACACTCAGTCCAGAACACAGCTGGGCTCAGAACAGCATTTCATCCAGGAGAGCAATCTGATCTGTTATTCCACTTCTGCCTCTACATCCTTCCATCCACCTCTACAATCCCCCCAACCCCCAACCAAATACATGTTAACAAAACATCTCTGAAGTCCCCACATCTGTGTGTGACTAGTTACTCTGCACTTCTAAGACAATCCACATTGTGACAGTATATGATGACACTAGCATAGGGTTCTCCAGAGACGTCTGTGTGTGGAACATATTACAATAATACAAGGATTACAAAAGAGATTCATATAGAAAAAGAGTTTAAAGCTTGGTTTTGTGCGCACAAAACAACTACAACAGCCCTAAACATGCATAGGTTAGATTAACATAAAAAGCTATATTAAAAAAGATATGTACAAGAACAGTGAAAAAGATGGTAATGGTTATATGTATGTATGTGTGTGTGAACTGTATACATGTGATACAACAAAGCCACTAAATGACTGATCTTTATCTTAAATCTATCCTCAAATGATAAAAATGTAACAGTGCAATGGGTTACTGAATAAGTCAGTAAGGCCACTCCATTCACAATAGAAATGGATATGCAATCAGAATAAAGACCCTGTCTTTAAAAATGTCAGTTAGCTGATATATAACTAATAAAATTATGTCTTATATTAGTATGCTTAAACTATCTTAGTCATTCTTGTGTGTGTCTGGCTGTTAGTGTTAGGACATGCAGATATAATGAGCCTATGGCACATGAGCAAACAATGAAACAATACACATTAATAAAGAACAAAATCCCCGAAAATCATTTCCACAAAATAAATCAGGCAAAATACTTTCATCGAATCCAGTTGTACCTCTGCCCAAGTTGCCCAAAAGTGAACTCAACATATCCTCTGGGGGAACAAATGATGGAAAAGATGGTGAAATAGAGACAAAACAACATGCAGACTGGGAGACACACAGGTCATAAAATGTGTCAAAATCACGAGGCAGTAGTGGGACAAGACACATGCAGTGACTGTAGCAGTGGTTATATTCTTCTACTGTAGCTGCAGACGGGCTTCTACCCATAAAATGGAGTGCTGGGCATCCGCAGTTTTCATAAATGAGCAATCAGCAGGGCTGCTGGTGGGACTGCCAGAGGATCTGAGGGTAGTTCTTTCAGCGGAGAGATCTGGAGGCTGGAGCTGCTGGTGGGACTGCCAGAGGATCTGAGGGAAGTTCTTTCAGCGGAGAGATCTGGAGGTTGGAGCTCAAGTCACTCAAGCATTCGGAAAAAAAATCTATTTCCCTTCTTTAAAAGGTGTCTTTTCACAGAGATATTTACTGTGCTACATGAAGTACTTAATTAGCTCACCCCTGTGGATGTAAACTGGAACTCCTTTTCCATTTCCAAATTCATACGATGGAAAGTTCTTTTAAAATGGATACATAACATGAAACTGCTCGTCTATCCAATGTTTCATGAATAATCACAAGTAAAGGACTTGGATGAGAACAAAATGGATGTTGTTCCAAATCACAGCTTGTACCAGACATCTAGGGCAGAAAAAGAAAAGAAAAAATAGATAAAAATGGAAAGTAGTCTGGTAGTAATGTGAGGTGTTTGTTAAAGTCATCTTGAAGTGTCACAATCCTTTGCTCCAAGCAGAACGCTGCAGTGGCTTAGTGAAGTGAAAAGTTATGTGGAGTGTAGGTCACATAGAGCTCCAGGCGACGAGGCCCTCGGATGGAGCACGTGCGGAAGCACCCGGATCCGGTCGGCCTGTAGAGACACGCACCGGCAGAAAAGATCACCAGCTGATTACGAGAAAACTCCTGACCCTCACGAGACACGCACAATCGCCTCATCTATATTTCAGTTACAAGTCAGGGAACAAAAACAAGAGGTCAGCGTATGGGTAAACTGGACTGCACATAGTAAGCAACAAAAAAAAAAGGTCCTACACAACTTTCAGCCACCTGCCACATAGTCTAAACCAGGTGACTGGTTTGAACAGGTGGCCTAAGGGCCTTGGTGTTGTTGAGCATTTTCTACAGCTGGTGTGTGATGAAAATCTGCATCATTAAAATACTTGTTCCACTTTCTCAGCCCTACTTCCTAACTGCTCTTCTTGAGGTGGCCTACTCCCTCCAGGCTAATTTGGGCTTTGTTTTGGAGGTAGGACTGGGGAAGTATTTTGCTTCGTCTATGCTCAGAGCCGATTCAGCAACACTCTCACTGGACGCTCAACATGCACAGGCTGGAGCATATCAGTCAAGTGCTGCTTTAATCTAGTGAAGGGGCATTCACTTGACATCATTATTTCTGGATAATGCTGCCCTTGTAATCTAAACTCCACACATCGCTAGTTCCGGCTGTAGGTCTAGTGCTGCCATGTTGGCGTGACATCCATACAACATCATTTGTTCAGGTTGCACATTGCTGTTGCGCTGCCCATGTGAAACGGCATCCATGTAACATCATTAGTTCAGTTTGGTGTCTAACTAACCTCATAATGTCATGGATATTGGTTTCAGCTGCATGACTTCAAAAGTCCCATTCAACAGGGACAAGAAAACTTCACATGCAGTTAGAATTCACAATGTTCCACATAAGTAAAACATCCAACTCAAGAAAGAACATTATAAAAACTGTAACACTTATCCACTGGTTTTGTGAAATGAACCGTGTTGGAACCATTTTGATGTTTTAAGTTTACAGAATTAAATGATCAGAGAATGTGGTAGATTATCATGATAATATTTCATGATTACCTAATTGAGGAGTTATAACTTCATGATATAACATTAAATGATGCTATATTGGTTGTGTTTGTTGATGTCAATAACAATGATCTGTTCCGCCTAGCCCTTTAATTGATTGTGAGGCATGATGTTCACGGACTTTCCTCTTCAGGATATCAAAATGCTTTTTAAGGCCATAATTCTGAATTAAATGTCGACACAGAGTAAGATGAAGAACAGTTTGTCAACAACACACACAGCAACGCACCTCCTAAAACACTCACCCTTAATCCAGGTTACTAAGTCAGAATCTTTTTTCTGCTGCTTTCCTCCATGCTCAGCTTCTGCACACCAGTCTCGACTTCCTGTTTCTCCTCACTCCTCTCCTCCACCTCTTCCTGTTGTTCCCTCTGCACCTCCATTTGCTCCTCCTCTCCAGTGATGATGCTCTGTCGCACACTGACAGAGATGGCAATGCCCTGGATGATCCCATAAACCAACGCAAACTGCGGCAAGAACTCTTGGACCACCCACAGAAGTGTCGCCATGCCAACTGTAGAGACGAAGAACATGGCCATGCCATGCAGCCAGAGTTTCAGGGCACCCTGCACCCCCACAACGTCCAGAAGCATGCGGGCAGGGAGGGACGCCGCCCAAAGCAGACCAACTACACACAGATCAAAGAGATGTCGCAAGAAGTTAAAGCAGATCAGAAAGTGCTCCGGCAAGACCTCCCCTTCCCACGATCGTGAGAAAACACTAAAAGTTGAAGCCTTCTGGAAGGCTGTCGGAGAGGGGGGTGGGGTGTCATAGTCTGAGATATCCCCGTCTGCCTTCTCCTTGTCCCAGAGGCCTTCTCCCCACCCCGCCACCTTACGCTGGCGGAGTCCACTGGAGAAGGCAAACCTAGGCCACGGCAGGTAGGAGGAGGGCATCATAGTGTGCCACCACCGTGAGGCACTCTTCATAGGGGGACTGCTGTCACACTCTAGGGTGCCAGCTCTTAGGTCCTCCACTTCTGAGTGCTGTACTCTCTCCTCTGGTGCCTCCCAGTACTCCTCTATCAGCGTCTTGTGGTAAGTCTTCTCTTTTGGCGCCCCCCACACCCATGAGGCGACACCCCCCCAACCCCAGCTGGTCCTCTGGCTGCTGTCATCCATCACACACCCATCAGGGCTAGCTTTCCCCCCCCATGGCCGATAGGACAGGGTAGGGCGCACCCATCCCCAAACCCGCTGGGTCACAGACGTCATGACAGCCCTCCCGGCCTCTCGGTCCTCTAAGAAAGAAGGATAATGGACATAACAAAGGTGTTTTCAATTTAAGCAGAAAGGTTTTTGTCCGTTTAAAATGTATAGAACGATTGAATAAAACTGTTTGCAGTACAGGTTTAAAGGCTTTTGTCAGACACACATCAGCTACACATCTTTAATGTCAATTTCAGATCTTCCACAAAAAAAACGGATACACAGAAGAGGAGTAAATTGTCGAGAATACGTGTTGAAACAAAAAAAATCCACAAAGAAAAAGTTTCTCCCTACGTGTCAACACCGACATGACACAAACTTGGGCGTGTGGCCTCTAACGTTAGCAGGGCGACCTCTGGGTGATTTAACGAATAAATTAGCCCCTTGCCTTGGTAGCTAGCTAGAGATTTACAAAAGTGCCCAGCAAGTTATTAAATTACTCTATGCCGACATCGAATCCAGGGTAAGTTGAATGGGTACAAAGGGGAATATTTATTTAAGGCAGGTCACTACTTTAAAATCAACTGAAAAGTTTTCTAGGCAGTAACTTGTAACGTTAGCATTAGAATCTCAAACTCAGTTCTTCAGTACAAGCGAACATGTAGGTACACACTGGCAGGCTAGCCGTAACGTATCGCTTGATAATCCATTAAGTCAAGGGCCACGGTTCACTTAATTCGTGTCCTTATGAGCTAATGTTGTTTTATCGTTAGTGCACAGCGACTCAAAAAAAACATGCTCTACTTTCTCTTACCTCCAATGAGCAAAGAAGCTAACGATTCGATCAAGGAAACTTTTTTGGAAATCCGTCCTCCAGGAAATGTAACTGACAACGCATCATAAATAGCTATCGCCACAATACTACGTTCCAATGAATACTGTGTTTATATTTATGTCAACTTGGTCGTAAGTTCTCCATCAAAATTACAGGTAATGAATCCCACACCTGCTAAACAAGTGTATTTCAAGGCTTGTTTGCCAAGTTCGAACTTACGTAACTAATCCATCAAATATTTGAACACGATAGCTACTAGCTAGCAACCTAACGTATGGGTTTTCGCAATCTGTACCACACCAATACTAACGTTAAATGTTGTCGCCACTCAATGCTGCAAATGCACGCTTGCCACCTCCGCTTTTCACATGGCGTCAGCTGCATATTTTGCAGGCGTCAAAGTTTATCCTCTGGAGCTGCTAGTCATGTCATTTGTTCTACACTACGCATTAGACACTGATGAAACCGGAAACAGCTACGTGTTTGACGCAGACCCTGGTATTAACTTACCATAGCCCCAGCTAGTAACGTCAACATACATTCATATTGAATTCATGGTAGTTTATTGCAAGAAATGTACACTTTAAACGTATAATCTTAGACATCCGCCTATAACAATTACTTATGTCAGAATCAGAAATGTATATTGATCAACGTATCTAGCAGAAGCTTCAAAGAGAGTCACAAAACATTAGATAAAACACTTGTGTTCTGCGTTTACTGCAGCTGCATCATAAGTGGACAATCTACAAACCAACACCACTTCAGTTAAAACACACACACACACAATTCAATTTAAAGAAATTTATTTCGAATTTATGAGTCTTGGAGGTTGTTGGGTCCCAGTGCAGTTAATGTAGATCTTCATAACAGCAACACCTGGTAGGAAACACAAAACATTTTTTAGCACAGGTGATGGCATGGTTATTCAATTAACCCATAAGCAGCATCTCAGAGCGCTGCGAGTAGACTTCACAAACATTCAGTTGAACCAAATTAACGCAATCATCATAGACAACAAATACTGTTCCCCACCCTTTTGGGGGAAAAAATGAACTCCTTACGTACCTCATGACTTCACAACTGGAGCTTCTAGCTTGATCGTAGACTGACCATGATTCCATCCAAGTCAATCTACACCATAAGAGACCAATATATTTTAATTTTTTATTTTAACTAAAAATTGAGAAACATTTTAGACTGAATTGTGTTCAGTGCAGTGTGTAGACATCAACGGTAGTCAGAGACTCTAGTCTGCAAAAATCATCATCACACACTAGAGAGGTAGTAGGTCATGGCACAAATCACACACCTTGAAAATGAAAGGACCTTCCCCTCCTGCAAGCCACTGTAAAGACAGACATCAGTTACAGGAACACCTGGTAGAAAACAAACACAAAAGAATTAACACAGGTGACGGCATGGTTATTCAATGAACCCATAAGCAGCATCTCAGAGCGCTGCGAGTAGACTTCACAAACATTCAGTTGAACCAATTAACGCAATCATCATAGACAACAAATACTGTTCCCCACCCTTTTGGGGAAAAAAAAGAAAAAACTCCTTACGTACCTCATGACTTCACAACTGGAGCTTCTAGCTTGGATCGTAGACAGACCATGATTCCATCCAAGTCAATCTAAACCATAAGAGATGCACAATATTACATATTTTTCTTTTTACTCAAATTTTAGAAATGTTTTTAGACTGAATTGTGTTCAGTGCAGTGTGTAGACATCAATGGTAGTCAGAGACTCTAGTCTGCAAAAATCATCATAACACACTAGAGAGGTGGTGGTCATGGCACAAATCACACACCTTGAAATGAAAGGACCTTCCCCTCCTGCAAGCCCCTGTAAAGACCGACATCACATTCCAGGTACAGGAACACCTGGTAGGAAACGCACATAATAATTAACACAGGTGACGGTATGGTTATTCAATTAATCCATTAGCAGCTTCTCAGAGCGCTGCGAGTAGACTTCACCAACATTCAGTTGAACCAAATAACGCAATCATCATAGACAACAAATATTGTTAGCCACCCTTTTGGGAAAAAATGAACACCTTACATACCTCATGACTTCACACCTGGAGCATCTAGCTTGATCGTAGACAGACCATGATTCCATCCAAGTCAATCTACACCATAAAGATGCACAATATTACATATTTTTCTTTTTACTCAAATTTTAGAAATGTTAGCAGACTGAATTGTGTTCAGTGCAGTGTGTAGACATCAATGGTAGTCAGAGACTCTAGTCTGCAAAAATCATCATAACACACTAGAAAGGTGGTGGTCATGGCACAAATCACACACCTTGAAATGAAAGGACCTTCCCCTCCTGCAAGTAAAGACCGACATCACATTCCAGGTACAGGAACACCTGGTAGGAAACACACATAATAATTAACACAGGTGACGGTATGTTATTCAATTAATCCATTAGCGGCATCTCAGAACGATGCGAGTAGACTTTACCAACATTCAGTTGAACCAAATAACGCTATCATAGACAAATGTTGTTCACCAAGCTATGATTAAAAAAAAAATCTCTACCTCATAACTTCACACCTGGAGCTTTTAGCTTGGTTGTAGACAGACCATGATTCCATCCAAGTCAATCTACACCATAAGAGATAAGATATTAAAACAAAACACTACAAAAAATTAAGATATTTTAGTAGACTGAACTGTGTTCAGTGCAGTGTGTAGACATCAATGGTAGTCAGAGACTCTAGTCTGCAAAAATCATCATAACACACTAGAGGTGGTGGTGATGGCACAAATCACACACCTTTAAATGAAAGAACCTTGCCCTCCTGCAAGCCACTGTAAAGACAGACATCCGGTCTCCAGGTCCAGTAACTGGGCTTTACCAGTTGAGTGTGTGGAAGGCCTGGTGATAAGGGGGGCTGCAAGGTACAAGACTTAACGTTTAATACAAATTAAAAATGTATTTCAATCGCTCATTTAACAAATACGGTGTTCAGTGCACTGTGAAAAACAGCATCAAGGTTACTCAGAGAATAATGCATCTTCATAACACCGACAGCTCAAGTAAAATTGCAAAAAGGACATGCCTTACCACAAAATTTGCCAAGGTTTGCTTGAGCCCATAGTCACAAGAGCCTCCATACCCGGCAGACTGCTGAAAGAAGGTTGAAACACTGATGACCGTTCATAAGTGACATTACAGTGATAATCGTTGGTGTATAAACATGCGTTTTCAGTGCACTGTGAAAGACCATCATGCTGTATCAGAGACTATATAGTCTTGTGCTGTCATCCTTTAACACACATTACGAACTGCTACATACCTAGCCTGCAAACTACTACCGTTATAGATTGGTCAAATGGAATCTGGCTAATGTTTCACCGCATGGCAAACACGTGGGCCCTCTCTAAAACAGGGCAATTCTAGGGTAAACTCACCATGTAGCAAATTCTCTTGTTACTATGGAAATTCAATTAATTTATTAAATGCATAATTGAAAACTGTTAGATTTGCCGACAAGGCAATCACAGCGGATTTCACATTTCAAATCACCGCGCAGCCAAGTAAGAGTTAGCATAGCTGGGTAGTAGCAGTTTGGAATCTATACGTTACTAGCAGTTTCGAATCTACAAGTGAGCATTAAGCTTACCATTTCAAACGACGATATATTAAGATGAAACAAATAGTTTCATGATATTCTCATCCTGTACGGGTCACCTTGTAGTATAGTGTGATATAGCCCTAACTAGAGCGATCACCAAATAACACACGGCGCCACCAGGATGTTCCATGTTCCCGACCAAGAAGAAATTTTGCTACTGAGTTTGTGCTACTTATAGGACCAGCGACGAAAGGGTCCTAATTTTAGGTAACTAAGAAGTTGCCTGAGTACAGGACAGGATTTTTCCACTGTATGTGCCAACTGTTAATATCATTGGTATGGGCACAGGGTGAATGTCTGACATTTGTGCAATTTCACAAGTGGCCAGTTAATCTTACGAGGTGATTTATGCCATTACTTGCATTCAATTTGGTAGAAGTCAGTAAAAGCTACATATTGTAGTTGTAACACTGCATTCTCATTAAAGCTCGGTCCAGAAGTGCTGGAGAGATGCTAACAAATCGTACTGGTGGTAAAGGCTGTATAGCCTGGTGTGTAGTGTAACTTTAACTTTTCTAGGTTTTTCAGATGAAATCATTCAGTCAACTCACTGGCAGTAAGGTTGAGTGACTGTTCTGACCAATTTATGTAATCTCTCTGATGCCTTTCTACTTCAAAAAGTGCAAGAGCTTGAATATACTTGGTTCATCACATAAGGCTGCTAAATAATTCTTATGTTTATCACTGCTGTTGATCCAATTCTGCTGGCTGTTTACTGACTTCTGCCCAGTGTTATGTCTCTGAAGCATGTACATCTATTCAAGTAGATCCCCCAAAAATAATAATGAATGTTGAAAATGAGCATAATAGGTCATCTTTATTGTGCTTCCCTTCTATGTTAATGCTAGCATGCCTTTTTTGTTAGCGATTATGAGTCGGTGTGCTGCATGTAAAGGCCTGGTGTAGTTTCCCACTCTGTTAGCGTGTGTACTGCACCACTTTTGTATATTTGGTAACAAGGCTGCAAACAAACAAAACAAAGGCAGAAAACTGAAAATCAGAATTATTTTATTTTATGAAATAAATGTATTGATAAAAAATATATTTCAAGTGTATAGATTAATTTGTCTGTCAAAATACAGCATCTTCCCGTCTATAGTGATCTAAAAATAATAGTCTACTGAAATGCTGATCCAAACGAAAATGCTGGAAATTACTAGGTCAGACTACCTAACAGGTAGCAATATAGCATTAAAAGAACAGGGACTAAGGCTGAGTTCCTAAATTGAGAGGAGTCAGATGAATTATGTTTACCCACATAGGGTCATTTAATAAAATATTGTATTTCAGCAAAGCGCAGAAAGCCGAACACGCAGAAACCTTCGCCCACTCCCAGTTCTGTCGTTGGTCTGGAAAGTGGTTCCTTACAACCACAATGTAGAAATAACTGTGTACATTTGATGAAAATATTTCTTAAAAGCCTCCATATATAGCAGCTGAATATTCAATCTAATCCAATCCAATCGGTGGCTGTCGTCTCACAAACAAACTTCCACAGATTTTTGCAGGAGTTGTCACGCCAGTCTCCCATTTTGGAGACCAGTCCACAGTTTTCCCCAGAAGTGTCTTGCACCTTCCAGTTATCTGGTTCATCCAGTCCATTAGACCTTTTCAGCCAGAATCTGTGAACAAACAGGGTGGATGGAGTAAACATAATGCACCATGATGTAGACATGCTCTGTATGGAAGATGATGAACAGTTATACTACATATCTGTTGGTCTCTCAGTTCACTGAAGAAGGGGCAGCAGCACAACAACAATTCTGCATCTGCAATGACAGTGAGGCTGTTTTGTGTCAAACCTACAGCCAGCATAGTCTTTGTGCTGCGTCTGACTGACAAGCACAAGTTTGTTGTGCTTACATGTGTAACCATGAGAATAGCCGGGCAGTAGCAGCGCTGAACTACTGCTGAACAGTACAACCAGATTCTATACATTTGAATGTAGCACTTCATGTTTACATCATTGTTCATGGAACAGTATGTAGACTATTGACACATATAAGTAAGTGTTATGTGGTTGTGTTGAGAACGCGTGAGGCATGTCTTACACTGCTCCAGTCTCATTGAGAGGTGTGCTGTCCAGCCAAATCCACTGTCCCTCTGTCTCCAGGTCACTCAGTCCCATCCAGTAGACATTCTCAATGGCACTTTGGGATAGAAAATTCTAATGGGAAACATCACAGATATTTATTCCTAAATGGTATAACTATATGGAAAAAGCTCAAACCATCTTTATGCTTTTTTACAAAACAGAAAAATAACATGCACCAACTTCAAAGAACATATTCAGCAATGTATCAAATTTACAAAAAATAAACCTCATGAAAAATAAGAGACAATACCTTCATTAAAGGATGCTTTGGTAATCACGCTATTGAAAGTTTATTCCAAGTTCGTCATAAAAAGTGCGAATTTGTTCTGATAAAATGCATGAAGGTATATCCAGAATAGGTCAATAAAATGCATGCAATGATAGAAAAAACACCCTTTTACCTCACCTGTTCTTCTTGATTGTTCACAATGGCCAGATGCCCCCCTAATGTGATGCAGTGATCTCGACTCTGACTCCAGGTCTTATTAGTGGAGGAGAAGAGGTAGCACTTCCCACTGTTGTAAGCCCAGCCATCAGGACAGACCCTACAACCAGAGGTGGCTACAAACACACATGACGACACTGATCACTGGGTAGTGCTGTCACCATGTTTCACCGATGCAGCCTTTTGAGTACTGTGTAACATCATGTCAAACACCATGCTGTTTGCATTCAATGAAAGTACAAGTTAGCAATTGTCGCTAAAAGTTCCCTTCTTAAACTTTCTGGGGGAGGTGGAAAGTTCTTTCTATGCTTGTTTCACATTTGACTAAATGCATAATCTCATTTTAAACTTACCATCAAAAGACATTTGGAGGGTCAACAAATGTCTGTGCTTGACAAGCAGTTCCTCTACCCCTGCAGTTAAATCTATGAAAAATAAAAAATAAACCAACGAGGTCAGAGAGTGTAACATCAAAAAGAAATTGCAGAAGTCAATAAAACACTCAGTTCAGCTCAGCTTCTACATAAATGGAAGAAATCGAATAATGTCAGTTAAAACACATCAAAATGATGATTCAACAAATCCCATGATATACTGTAAGTGTTAATTAGAATACTTATAGTCCAAATATGTAGCTAAATCTCACACGCTCATCATTTCCAGTTTAGTAACTCCACATATTTCATCTGCCTCTGTGTTTTCCCCAAACAGAACACCTGACTGGTGGTGGCATGTTTCCTTAATTCAGACACACAACAGCTTATATAGCATCCATTGTAACTTATTTGTTCATCATGTTCTTGTCGTGGACACATTTTCTATGATTAACATTTCATCTGGGAAGGCATCATAATACTTAATATTTTCATACTATATATATTAACATAGTATCGCATTCCATTAAAACAATTTTTTTTCTAATTTAACATCGAAACGGATAGTTTCAGGAAGTGGTGTCAGGAATTCCCCAGCAGTTTCCAGTAAAATTTGTTAATGAACAAAACATTAGTCAAAGTGCAGCAGGCAAGATCACATGTACGTATCTCAAAGGGACATATTGAAAATGAATATGTAACTTGAACTTGAACATAATGTCCTTCAACATGCACAGTAGGTCATTCAATATATAAAACATATTTGTTTTTCTATGTTACTGTGCATGAAAGGGGCCACAATTATGTGTGTTAACACATCAGATGTATTAGAGAAAAATGAACATTTACAGTATCCAGTCAATCTCACCAGTGGTATTCAAGGTTGCTGACAAATTCTTGTTCAGTGCTTCTATCAGGTCAAGCTTAGTCTGTGCATTGGAATCTGCCAAAGAACACATACTTTTACATTATTTATTTAAGCATTGTAGAAAAACCTGTGGACCTGTAGATCAGAGTTGTACCATGGAGAACAACTACACAACAACAACAAACGTAAACCCAGAGACTTTACATACATACTGTATGTAAGCATTGTGGGGACACCTTTGGACCTGAGTGAATATGTAGACAGACTCACCATAGTATACTATCACAACAAAGGTGACAAAAGTGGAGAGAAAAGAGTTATGAGGGAACGCTAACAGGTGAACATGTACAGAAACTCACAAAGGTGAGCCACCGCAACAAAACCAGCCAGAGTGAAAAGCAGGCAGACGCTAAGAGCCAGAGACAGCAGAAGAAGTCCTCTGGATGTGGAGACGTTTCCTTTACTGCCACTGGGCTGCTGAGTCAGACATGAATCTGTGGTTGTGGAAGGAGAAAGATCAATAACATCTGTTCTCAGCCAAAGAAGCAATGATTTGAGCGAATTATCAATGAACAGCAAAATTAACTGTAATCAAACAATGTCTGAAACATTTGCCGAAAATGTGTTCCATTTTAATCCACATTTGGCATATGTCCTACAGCCACCTATTAACAGAAAACAAATGAATTCTCTAAATACTAAAGCTAATCCATTCAGTTTTCCTATAGGCTACCTAATCATAAATGAGAGAGCAAATGAATGAGTGCTACCTGAAATTACTTACAGTGCGGTGACTTATGGCAGTCAGGAGAATCTGCCCCCTTTCCCATTTCAGGCAAAATAACATTCCCACAGACATGGTCCATTATCACATAGCTAGTCGGTCTGCTACTAAGAGTCAGCTCAAGAGCTCATTTACTGAGTGAGAATGAACTTCTGTAGATGCCTAGTGTTATGAGGAGATAGGAGCATGTCACATGACATTTTTGTCACAGGCAAAGAGCTTCAGAGCACCCAAACCTTGAACACAGACTGCGTGACAGACGACATGGTTCCACAGATCACAAAACAGATCTCCTCTGTTTGCAAAGATCCGCTGAACCCACACACAAAGATCCTGTGGAAATCAAGCAATGTCTGCATTCATGCACTATCTGCAATCTCTGCAGGATCATTTCGATCAGGTGCTTCAGTTTATATGTCAGCAGACTCAATGGTAGAGCCTGTTCTAATCAACGCATGATCACCGTGATCATGTGTGTGTATTCCAACAATTATGATAGATTTAACTATGATAGAGTTGCTACGTCTCCATACTGGACAAGACAGTGAACATATTGAAGACATTTCTTCTCCTCTGTTAATTGAATAATTGACAACTGATTGTGCTCCCAATTATTGCTCATGCATTTCAGGTGTGTGTGTCATGTGACTGTCTATAAAAGCTGATGCACCTGCACAAAATAAAGTGATTGAGTGTTCTCTGAACTTGCATCCAGTCTCGGTATGTTATTTGTCCTCCCAAAGTTTATATAGATTGAGTTTGTATATCTAGCAGTCAAGCTCTGTTTAACAGGTTATGGGCCCAGATGCGTTTGACGTTTGTGTGCAGAGATATCCAATGTGAGTAGCCACCGAGAGACATTTGTTTGTATGCGCGTTTGAATGCGTGTCTCACGGATTGTAGTGCCAGCACCATGAGCGAACGTACAAGTTCACGTTGGTCTCGTCTTGTGTTTAACGGAGACGAAAAGAACTATGAACTGTGGGAGACTAAGTTTTTGGGCCATCTGCTGTTGCAGAAATTGAAGGACACAATTTTGAATCAGCCTGCCGATGGCGCGGAAGAAAACGCACTGGCTGAGGATGCAGCGAAGAACGCAGAAGCATACGCGGAACTGATCCAATTCCTTGATGACAAAAGTTTGTCTCTGGTCATGCGAGAGGCAGCGGATGACGGCCGTGGAGCGCTCAAGATTTTGCGCGACTATTATGCAGGCAAGGGTAAGCCCCGTATTGTATGCCTGTATACAGAACTGACTTCTTTGCAAAAGATGAGTAGTGAGAGTGTGACTGATTACGTCATACGTGCCGAGACTTCAATCACAGCGCTGCGTAATGCTGGAGAGGTTTTAAGCGATGGACTATTGCTTGCAATGATTTTGAAGGGGCTGCCAGAATCATTTAAGCCTTTTTCCATTTTTGTCACTCAAAGTGATGAGACTCTCTCTTTTGCGGAGTTCAAGACAAAGTTGCGCAGTTATGAGAACACTGAAAGTATGCGCACAGCTGCGGCCGACGACAATGTCATGGGGGCCCGTGCGCATCCAAGGAGGGTTACCCCAGCAGGCGCAAGTGCGCGCAGCACCGAGAGCGGGGACATTGTATGTTTCCGTTGTGGCCAGAGAGGTCACAAGGTAAGAGACTGTCAGCGTGGTCAACAGTGG
>NW_024880449.1:0-24959 GCF_900700415.2 Clupea harengus
TTGCTTCCTTAATGGGTGTGCTATGCAACGAGTAAGATATGTGTAGTGTTGTTTCACTGGCGTTTGGCTTTATATGTGCGCCCCTATTTTAATCATGTCTTTTTTTGTATAATGTAGAATAAATGGACATATCATTTTTGATATACCCGACTCTGTAAAATCCTTAAAGAACTATGTGACAGGGAGTAGGAAAACGTTCAATGATAAGGTACATCTTTTCTTCTTAACTCCACTAAAGTCCCGGGGGCAATTCACGCATTCGTGAACGCTTCCTTATCTGGAATTCATTCTAGGCTAGAACAGGATTTAAGGATTTACCTTGGCACGTTTCTCTTCTTCTTCTTTCTTTTCTTCTTAAATTGCGCCCCGGATGGCTTTTGCCTCTTCATTATTTTGTTCTTCAAAGTTTCTTGAAGACCCAACTCTTCAGAGAGCACCTCCCCTCCTAACTGGCACCTGACTAGCGCTTAACTTGCACTTCAGCAGTTACATTCCTGCACTTCTTTTTCCTCTTTTCTAGGTTGTTGTTTTTTTCTAATTCTCATGTAAAGTAGTATTTATTGTTACACCATGCTTTTTTTATTGCTCTTAGCTTGACTGTTCTCTCCCTTGTACGTCGCTTTGGACAAAAGCGTCTGCTAAATGACTAAATGTAATGTAAATGTAATGTAAATGTACACATACACTCTAACCAAACGCCTCACTGTGCTAGCATGTTCTGACAACACCAAGGACGTACGTACCCCTTCCGTTTTCGATTTTTGGCTCATTTTACCCTAATGTTAGATTTTTTTTTTATGTCAAAATATTGGTTGGAGATATATAGAAGGGGGCGGAAAAAAAACTCTGTCCAGCAAAAAGAAAACACAATTCTTGTTTTTTTTTTTTTTTTTGCTGGGCGCAGTTTTTTGCGCCCCCCTCTGAGTGGCGCCCTAGGCGACCGCCTATACCGCCTGTAGGAAAAACCACCCCTGCTAACGCTCATAAATGAGAATGAATTAGGCTGATGAGTGCAGCGACTCGTGCTGATGATGGCGTCTCATTGAGCTTTGCCAGCGAGTGGGTTGGTGTGCGAGTGGTGGGAGATCCACAGGGTAATTAGGGGGCCTGGGGGCCTTTGTTTGACTGCTGAAATAATCTGTCTGCTGATGTGTGTGTTTTGTTTGTTTGTTTGTGTGTTTGTGTGTGTGGACGAGAGGTTGTATCGGCTGAGTTTAAAATGTGTGTTTTACAGTAGGGAGGGTGGGTATACAGACAAATTGTTTCTTTGAGACCATTGAAACTCATTCAAATCAAAAGAAGAATCAGCAAGTGGCTGTGGAAAGGGAAGCCTCACCAGCCCAGGAAGCGAAGCTTGTTCTGGGGTTGGAGTTGAGTCCTGTGTTGGTGTGACACAGCTGCTTGCTCTAATGGGTGTGTGTGGTGCAGCTCGGAGCCCAAAAGGTTTTGGTCATCAAAGCTGGAGAGCCAGCTGTGTGTGTGTGTGTGTGTGTGTGTGTGCTTTTGCTGAACAAAAATTTCCTCTGTCAGCAGGTCCATACAGCCTCTCTCTGGTGGGCAGTTTCTTTCTCTTTCTCCCTATTTCTAACGCTTGTTCGTCCTCCCTCCCTCCCTGTTCTCCTTTCTTCTCCATTTCTTCCTCTCATTTTTTCCCTCACCCTCCTCTGTGTCTCTCTCTCTCTCTCGCTCGCCTTACCCACCCTTTCATGTCCCATTGCCCTCGCCCATTCTCTCTCTCTCTCTGCTGAGTGCAGTGGATCAGTCAGTCAGAGGATTCACTGCCACTCATCCTCTCCTGGCTCAGCTCCCTCAGGCCCAGCCTCACTTCCCTCGCTCTGTGTGTGTGTGTGTGTGTGTGTGTGTGTGTGTGTGTGGGTGTGAGAGAGAGACTGTGTGTTTGTGATTCACTGCCTCTGTCTGTCTGGCTTTGCGCTCTTCTTTTTTTTAAAGCCTGAGTTGCTTATTCACATGCTCCTACACCCACATGCACTCTGAAGGAGTTTTTCTCTCCCTGACTCTGATGAGACTCGGATGCTGCCCCCACCCCCCCCACACACACACACACACACACACACACACACACACACACACACAGCTACATATGTGCATATCCTGTCAGGCTTGTAGATGATGTAAAGTTCAGTGTCCGTTACCACAGTCTGCCCCTTTCACATGTCACACACACTCACACGCATACACACACGGGCTCTCCTAATTTTCCCTGGTCACCTTGGTAACAGCAAGCCTAAAGACTTTTTACACAAGTAAGTACCACATAATGTGCTACGCCTGAAGATTTCATCTGTGCATTTGCCTACCCCCCCCCCACACACACACCAATTTGCTCCCAGCCTCCTGAGTGGCGTCACCTGTGTTTGTGAACACGGTCGCTCACTCACAGAGCTGAAGTCCCATGGGAATGTGGCGTGTCAGTGGAATTCCAGCCTGTTCAGGGCTGTTGGCTGTGGGCTGCTGGGACCTGGGCGGACGCCCAAGAGGGAGAGGGTGGTGCTGCCGCAGAGCATGAGGCCAGGCGGGTGGAGACTGCCCCATGACATCACAGTGCAGCACTCAGCGAGGCAGAGCCGAGAGGAGTGGGTTGCATACCATAACAAAAATGATGAGTGTCCTTCCTTTTGCACGCTCGGAAGAGGGAATCAGTCTGATAGTTTGACACTGAAACTCACATAATGCTTCACCAGTCTTGGAATTCAGCCTTATTTTGCTCTGCAACTTAAGTAGTCTTTCACCTAAAACCTTAAGATACATTTTGCGCTCAGGTTTTGTTTTGTTTGTCCTTGAAACAAGCACATGTTACTTGTTGCCATAAGATGCAATGTGACCGTTACTTATTATGTAGAAATTAACAGCAGTGTGTTGGGACTTGTAGATGTCTGTACGGCCGTCTGTGTGTTTATCCACATGTGGATGTGTTTGCTGGCATGTGACAGGGCTGCAGTAAACAACCCCTAACGTTGTTAACCTGTGCAGCCAAATGTTCCAGGAAGAAGGAGCGATGGCTTCAAGCACTTTGATCTCAAGCAACTTTTTAAATCCCCCTCCCGTGAGAAAGTCATGTTTTGGTTGGTGTTCCGGTCTAATCCTAACATTTCACCAAAAGTTCAAGCTGGCTGCCTTCTCTCTCCCATCTTTAAAGCAGAACTTGAAGCAACAGTGTGCACTTTTCTTCTTTTTTTTAATAGGCAGCTAGTTTGGTGTTCAAATTCATTTTGTTGGTATATGGTCATGTGAAGGGAAGACAGATCAACACCTCTCATTCCCACTAGCCACCTTTTTTAGCTTTTCAGTGAATTCTACACTCATTTATAAAGTTAGCAAACAACTGCCTTACTTTTTTTATTACGAAGTTCCATATGTAGCTGTGTTGGATTTTTTTTCCTTTGTCACTTTTGAGAAGCACTCAGCAGTCAGCTTCCCTCTGACCAGCTGACTCCTATTTCCTCTTCCTCTGGGCTGGTCCTGTGTCCCTGTAAACTCCTGCTCTAAATCATAGGCCGTATGAACGCTCCAAGCACCCGCACACACACACACACACACACACACACACACACACACGCACACAAACACAAACAAAGGGTTCAGTTCCAAGGGCAGGACGTAGTTGAATCGCTGACGTACTGACGAAGTCACAATTATTCTTTGGCCATATACGGTCAGACACGGCCTTGGCATTCGGCAGCAAGGAGGGGAAAACATGTTCATTTATAACTTACATAAACAGTGCTCGGCATCAGCACACCTCCCTCCCTTTCTCCTCCACAGCCAGGAAAAGGGGCAGGAGAGAGAAGAGAAAAAAAAACAAGTCTCTGGAATTCAGAGGGGAGTGAGCTGAGGAATGAAAGAACGAGAGAACGAAGTAGGCTCTGGAATTCCTGGGCTTTTAGCAAGTTTTTATGTTTTTCTCTCTCTCTCCCTCCTTCCTCTTTTCCCTTCCGGTGCTCAACAAAGAGCCCACAAGAGGAGCGAGGCTTTAAAAGGAAACACAGGCCCGGTCCCATTCACCAGCCAGGCCCAAAAATGTGCAAGTTCAGGGCGCAGCTTAGCTTAGCTTAGCTTCACCCAGCTCCGCTCAGCACTTGTGGCCTTGTCCCTCAGATCACAAGATCATCCTCCTCGTGTTGCTCAGCCCCAAGGAAGCAGTATGACTCATTTTCATGTTTCAATATCGGAAGAACCAGCAGTATGAGAGAGAAGGAGAGGGGGAGAGAGAGAAAGAGAGAGAGTAGCGGAGTGGGGGTGGGGAGGGGAGTGGGTTATTTCTCTGTCTGCTACCAAGCCTCATGGCGAAGGGCCTCACTGTGTTCTCTCCATGTGTGTATTCATATCCAGAACACGTTGTTATGAAACGTCTCGTTTGACTTGCCTCAGTCTGCAGAGAAGAGGCGGGTCAGGAGTGAGAGTCGGCCATGAGCGAGGCTCTCTCTGGGAGAGGGAGAGCTTTGCTGTGTGCACTTACCTGTTCCTATTTGTTCCCTCTGCCACTGCTGTTGTTTATGTTTGTTGTTGTTGTTGCTGTTTTGACTCAGGTGACTCCTATGACGTGTGTGCCATCTGTCTGGACGAGTACGAGGAGGGTGATAAGCTCCGGGTCCTGCCCTGCTCACATGGTGAGGTGCACGCCACTGCAACTCTTTTCTTTTCTTCTTCTCTGTCCTTCCCATCATTCTGTTCTGTCCCCTTTACCTCTGCAGGTTTCTGTCATTCTCCTCTCTTCTTGTGTCTCTCCTCCCACTCCTGTCCTGCCCTGGTCTCTCTCTCTCTCTCTCTCTCTCTCTTTCTCTTTCACCCCTCTCTCTCTCTTTCTTTCCCCCTGTCTCACTCACCCCCAGCTGTCAGCTTGCATGCAGTCTCCCTGTGGGAGCGGCATCAGAGGTAGGACGGGCAGGAGGCTGCTCTTGAAACGCTCCCATCTCCTCTGATCAGAGACAACAGTCTCCTCTCCCTTCCACTGCAGGGCCAGACACTGCATGTCAAACGTCAGTGCAGACCTCCCCTCCGCTGACCCATTCTAATTCCTCTTCTCACTGAAGAGCAGAGCCCCATTCATCTTAACACAGAGAAGCGTTACACAGCCTCTGTGCCGGGTGCAGTATATCTGACCATGCTCGGGGGGGGGGTCACATAGTCACACCCACTTGAGGAGGGTGAAAAGCTAAGCTAATATGCAAGCTTTATAAATCCACGTTAGTGGATCTCAAAAGACTTATAGAGGGTCACCAAAAGTAAGTCCTCCCAATCCCCCCACTGAAGGGTATTAAGATTTAAACCCTGTATTTAAAACATAATGAGCAGGATTTGCATTTATTACACATGCAATGGCAGATTCACCAGTATTCCTGAAAGTACTATATAGATACAGATCTTTTTTTCCCTAAAACTGCATATTTATTGAGACACTGCAAATACAGGAGATATATAGGATAATATAAGTCATCTAGTAACTCGTGTCTACTGAGGCCACAATTCTTCTGAATGTCTCCTCTCACGGCGTCCTCAGCTTACCACTGCAAGTGTGTGGACCCCTGGCTGACCAAGACCAAAAAGACCTGCCCGGTGTGCAAGCAGAAGGTGGTCCCGTCGCAGGGCGACTCGGACTCGGACTCCGACTCGGGCGAGAGCAGCCGCGAGGAGAACGAGGACGCGTCTGAGAGCACGCCGCTGCTGCGCTCGCTGGCCTCCACCAGCGCCCACTCCTTCGGCACCATGAGTGGTTCGCCCTCGCCGCAGGGCCACGGCAACGAGTCCTCCGACTACGAGGACGAGGACGAGGACGACATGGACACCAGCGACGACAGCGAGGAGGTCACCATAGAGGCGGTGGTGGTGCAGCAGCTTCAGCAGTCGCCACGGCCAGACAAGGACGACGAGGAAAAGGGGCATCTGCTAGTCTGAGAGGCCATGCTCAGTCACATCACGCAACTCCCACAACACACTGCACCCAATTTGTCCATACAACCATTCAGGGGTACCAACAGCTCTATATTAAGAATGTGTGTGGGAGTGTGTATCTGTGTGATCTATACCCTCTCTTTATTTTTGTCCCCCCCTATCTCAGTAAAATGCACAGATCACAAAACTCACACATTTTCTTCATCATGGTTGCTATAAAAGAATAAAGCATTCGAAAGGGCAGGAGGAAATGTATCGCATAAATAAAAGAGGGACTGGTATTAAGAATACTGTATTTTGCATAATGGGTGATTAAGTAGCCTGGGATTCATTTCACACTGGAGATAGGTTTGAGGATTCCCAATGTTCAAAGGAATTATACACTCATCACTGTTGAGGAATGGGTGGGTTTGTGTGTGTTGAAAGTGCTTGTATATATATACTGTGTAATGTATAGCTAACCACACAAACTACATCATTTAAACAGAACAAAAGACAGTTGATTTGACTTCCTAGCTGGTTATACATGTTTTTCCAGCAGGTACTGTCGGGGATGTAGGGTGGGAGGGCTCATCTTCTATACTGTACATACACTCGCTGTATAGAATGCTCCTAATCAACTTGACTATGCAGTTCCCTTTTGTAAAATCTAAATATTTTTCCCTCCTGAAAAGAAAGTGATATATTGGGAACTTTTTTTGTCAATATATTTCTTAACTGAGATTGAGGAGTGCAGAGCCTCTTCTATAGGAATGTAATCTGCTTTTAAAGCAAGTGCTAAATGTTTGTCCACATAAAAAAAAATTTAGAAAGAAGCCAAACCGGTCTTTGAGATGCATCCAACCGCAGAAAGAAAGCAAAGGAGATGCGGGGTGGGGGCTTCGTTTTCCATGTGTTGTCATAGGTAGTCTGGGATTTAAGATGTCAGACATGGAAGGCTGGAAAAAGAAATTGCTTGAACTACTCTTACATTTCATAGCACGCACCCACTGTCTAGATCTTAGTAAGTCGCCTAACTCTGAAAAGGACAACTCTCTCTTTCCTCAATATTTCAGTGTCGTTCAAGGAGAGATTACCATGTGTTTTGTTCACCTCATATCATTTAGTACTGTAAGTAGTAAGTATATACTACCGGTGAAGTTCATTTTGTTTTTTTGTTTTTCTCTTGCTAACATGACTTGAACTGTTACAGTACATGTTGAATAAGTCTGGTTGCCTTCTGAGATGTATAAGCGTTAAAATTGTCTGGTTATGCTCACACTTTGTATTCAAATTTCATTTCACTTCATGAATAAAACGTTTTTGTTCAAAGTATAACTTAGTTCTGTTCCATACATTTTTGTTGCCTTTTTTTTGCGCTGCCAAGAAGTAATCCAAGATGCAGGATTGCACACACGCGTCAGCTTTTAACGGTCTTTTAGATGTCTGTGTGCGTGCTAAAAAAAAAACCTGATGTTCATAGTCCTGGTTAATGAGAAACATAGCGTCTCAGACCAAGCCATAAACCACTCCAGCTAATCAACATGTTGCTAAAGGAGCACAGAAGGGAAGGGTGTCATTTGACATTTTGAACTCCTATCAACCTTTTGCCAGAATCACAGACTTCATCTTTAAACCACAACAAATGTTGCAATGACTTTAAAACTCTAAGAGATATGCCTTTATTTCTATCTTTGGCAGCCTAGTAAAACAAACCCTCATTTCAATGTACAAGGCACACCTAATTGGCAGGTATGGATGGCAATCACTCTTCCTAAGTCTCCTGCTTGTTTCATACAGCTGGATAGTCATTTAGTAGTCATTTCAGCCTTTGTTAATTCTTCTGTCTAGTGTCAAGTTGTGAAAGGACATCCCACTCTCTGGCTTTACTCAGTGCAGCCCCAGTGTTTTAATCATCAGGAGTGTGTCATTTCCTCCCATTCTGATCTACAGGAACCACGGCTTTCAGCGGCTGGGAAGCAGAACACCTTGCAAAGCCCCAAAACTCTCATAGCACTTGTTTCCAGATTGCTTTAATATGTGCAATGTTAAGGCAACTACTGAAGTCATAATTTGAAACCAAATTCCAGAATCTTTTATGACTCAATTGCTTTCAGTCACAATATATACACTATAGCAAAGTAAAAAAAAAAAAAAAAAAAAAGACAAAAGATCTGGTTGGAATAAATTTATTTGATCTGTCTGTAAACAATGTGATCAAATCAATTTTATGGCATTTCTTGGTTTATGCATATGACAGACATCTGAGGACATGTTAGATTGTATCCAATAAGGAAGAAAGGGTGCAGGGGAAAGAAAAAGAACTGAAGAATATCAGCACACAAGAACTACTTTGTCTTCTTCTCCTTCAGTCTGTACACAGAACTTCACAAGGCCTGAACATTTTAGGGTTCTGCTAAAACATTCTTAACCAAATGCTAAGACGACTCCTTTCTCTGGACTAGAATTAAAACCAGCTCCACAATAGCAACAGATCATCTTGAGATTATGGCACAGGTTACACAGTAGTTTTTTTTTTTTTGTCTTTTGTATTTTAAGTGTCAACAAGACAACCAAAAATGCTTATTCCAACCGATAACCATCTCCCATTCAATGAGTGTCATTCTACTTTTTCCTTCATTTTTTAATAAGGGTCTTCATTTGGACAGGACATTTAGTACCGAGCAAGGACAGACAGGGTGATACCACATCTTTAGTTCAAGACTTTAGAAGGCAATTTATTCCACAGTTTTTTGTTTCTTTTTTACACAGCATGGGTTTACAAATGCAGTAATTAATAATAAAAAAAAGAACCAACAACTTGTTTTTCTGAAAAACTTTGACAAATGAGGAGACTGCCACTTGTTTTCTATTACAGAGCCATCCACAGCATACCAGTGGTCTTAACGATGGTGCTTTCTTTCTTGACAGTCAAAATAGTGGTGTCTAGCGTGTCTTCCTCCTCCACCACAATTTAGAGCAAATGTGTCAAAAACCCGAGCTGCGACTAAAACTTGGTCCTATGAAAAATGAAATTCAAACTGGACGCAATCCAGATGGTTATATGCTGGGGCAAACCTGCTGTCCAGAACGGCAGCTTTAAAAAAAAAAAAAAAAAAAGAATGCAAGAAAAAAAAATATATATATATATATTACAGGAGCTGGCAAACAATAGATAAGTGCCTGAGCTATTGTAATGATGGAATGTCCATGAGATCTAGGTCATCAGGGATGTGCTGAAGAGGGTTGTCGAGAGGAAATTTCTACCTGCATCTCAGCGCAACACTGCCACTTGCCATTTACACCCAGAGGGGAACCAAAAATGCCAGACCAATAGCTCAACAGACTGCATCCCAGGAACAACTCCACCCCTCCCGCCCGACCCAAAAAAATTCGTACAATGTAGTGTTACAACAGAGGGTGAAGGGCTATAGATATTATCAATGTTTAGTGGTGATGGAGGATGATAAGCCTCGTAAGGGTTGGAGTGTCATCTATAATTGAAAAAAAAAAAGTGTTGTAAAAAGAGTGGAAGGTAGGTAATTCAGGATCTAGAATAAGGGACTACTAAAAGAAACAAAAGCTGGGGTGTCAGGGCAACTGTTGTAAAGGCAGTTCAGTAGGTTCAGAAGATATGCATGCAGTTTTTCCTTCTCAGACAGACTTGAGCAGGAAGACCACATGAGCTTTTCCTTCATTTCTTTACATTTTAACTGCTTAAGTGCTCAAAAAGGCATTAGTTTGACAACTACCAGGCATCGGCATACCTTAAAAAAAATGTCAGTTGAATTTCAGGTGTATTGCAGTTTATTTTGCGAAGTCTTGATACATTAAGTAATGGCCAGGTTACACATTTACTATTTCTTCCTATATAAAGTACATGTGTTGTCAATGTCCTGTTAACATGCCTCTCAATCTTGGTGCAGCAGTAGTGTAGTGAGATAGGGTACACAGTGTTAAATGTATGAACATGAAGGGGTAGTGTTGAACCAGGTGGGATGGAGGATAAGGAAAGGGGCAAAAATAAAAATAAAAAGTTTTTTTAAAAAAGGAAAAAAAATTGGTGGGGAAAAGAAATAACTATGAACTACAACAGGGAGTAGTGTCAAAACGCAACACGGTTGTGATAAGAATGAGTTGCTAAGATGGATGGGAAGAGAACGCTTTAATATCCAGACTTCCGCAGGTATTCAGCCATGGTAAACGCTTTCTTGTTGAGTTGCCCTCCATGGATACCCTCCTTTCCCATGACTAAAACCATTGCTGGAGTACACAAGAAAACACAAGAACAAAAAAACAATGAACTTTTGAGGGCGGGATGGAGACAAAAATAATAACTAATTTCCCAACTGACAGGGGCGCATTTGTTGACATGAGAACAGTTACACCACATTGCCCTTCATTGTTAGTAATACCACCAAGACTTAAGATGTGACTTTTTTTGAAAGGGAAATCTTAACAGCTTTTATGTTTTCAAACTTTTTTTTCCCTCTTATTCAATTTTTTTTCTTCGTTTTGTTTCTTTTCTTATCCACCTCTCCATTAACTTTGCTACTTCAAGACTAAACTAAAACCCTGAATCCCGTAAGTATTTTGCCATTGTATATGCCTTCTTATTCAGTCCACCTCCATGGACCCCTTCTTTTCCCATTACAAAGACCAAGACTGAAAGAAAAGAGATAGAAAAGGTAAGTTTAGGGGGAAATGCATTAAGTTAGAAAAGTAGTCAAGAATCCAGGAAAAAGAGTAAAAAGAAACAAGAGGCTCACCAAGCACAACATGCAAGCAGTCAACACACACACACACACACACAGTGCATGCCTTTCTAGTCCCAAGTTAAAGAAAAAGATCACCACTACTGTTATTTTGCTGCACAGAATTACTGAATACAGCAAATGTATGATTACAAGGAGGACAAGGGAGAGGAGCATCAGTGTGCCCAAGAGAATTTTCCATAAATATTCATTTCTGAAGTTCAGAATAGCTATTATAGATTTAAGATGGTTAAAAGGTTAGTAATTGCGCTGAAATGATCAACAAAATGTGTAAGCTCACTAACAGTTCACATGAGAGAAATCAGCTATTCACTCCTCAGTGGATCTGTTTAACAGGCTAACTTGTGATGCATTAGCATTGAAGCTAAAGCACTTCTCTTCCTTGTCCTCTGCAAGCTATATGCAATACCTCTCCTCAATACATGTGAAAGTGCAAAACAAAGAAGGTGGCGGCACAGTTAAGGTAGGAAAACACCCAGGAGAATGGTGAATAAATCTGTTTACGTCAGAGTGGGATATCAAGGAGGAAAGGTAAGAAAATTGGAAAGATGCTTATCTGAGGAACATAAATGTGGACATGCAGATCAGTAGGGGAGAGTGCCTCAGAATGGACCAAAGCAAAGGGACTACCTGTTCATCCACCCTCTAAAAATATAATACTCTCTTAACTCTGTCAGGAGGTAGCAGAAGAGTTGCTGATTTTGAGAGTAGATTTGACTGAGAATGGGGACCATACAGGCAAACTGAAAAGTGGCTGAATTAATTTTTGGACCGCTCATATACACCATACACTTGTATGCATTTTAACTAAAAATCCAGCTGAAATTTAAGATTTAGCCCATCACACCCATACAATTAAAACACAGTATAAAGCATTTCACTACTCTTAAAGTAGTGTTTATTCTGCTCCTAAAGATTTTCCTTGAGAGGTTTAAACTGAAGGGCGAACTCACTACATCACAATTTCACAGTTTTCCGTGTCCCTCTACAAACAGCTGAAGTCAGTACCTTCATATACAAAACTACAAAATTACATTCATGAAGCTCTGATGGAATATATTGAGGAAAGGTGAATAACTACATGTATACATGCACACTCACCATCTATCTGTAATACTACTACAAATGTGTAATATGCATCTGCATATTAAACTTAAACCTTACCAATAAAGCAAACACAAAACTCATTCATATTTGAGAACATGAAAGAAATGCCATCTTACCTTTGCCAGCTCTGCCTACAGTAACATTATATGTTGGCTCTCCTCCTTGACTCTTCGTCCTGATGTCCATTGTCCAGTCCCCATCGATTAGAAGGCTGTCCCTGATGACGGAGCACTTCTTGTTTCCTAAGGTCATACCACTGGTGAAGAATCCCTCTCTGTCTTTGCCTATTAGGATGTCGATTTCTGTAGGCTAAACCACAAATCAGAGTTGAAATACCCGTTACATGTAGCAAGATCAGTGCACAGCAATGCCTAAAGGACACCAAAATGATGTAGGGAAGGGGAAAACTAGAACACACAAGCAAGAATTGAATAAAATAGGGTTCAGATATTAACATGTTGCAAGACATTTTTTATGTGACTGAGTGGATGTATAATTGTTTTCTTACAAAGAAAGCAGTTTAATCTAATGTTCAGCTTCTGGGTACACAGACATGGTCTGAAGCTATGGGCTTGTTACTTAGTCAGAATCATGCCTCTGCAATTAGCCTTCTCAATGTAGGCACTGAATTTCGTTTATTCCTAGAGTTGCTATAAAGCGCTGACAGTGGTCTGCACAAGATATCAACATATCAATAAAAAACAAACAAGTAGACACTATGCAAACTACATAAAATTAACTATATTGAAATATAAATTATTACTTACACCTATTGGGTGAAAGGTAATGAAGGGGCTCCTAAATAATCAATGTATGAGAACCCTCCGTTACAGATGTTTCAGTAGGAAAGTAGATAACGAACATTTATCTGAATCCGCGTGACAAACGTAAGCCTACGTTAAGCCCAAGTCTTTCTCAGACTTGTCAAAGAATAAACATCTCAAGTCACCTCTGAGGTAGTGTGAAATTATGAAACGTGGTCATCGCTGGAAATATGCTTCCGATTAATGTCTGCTATGCATTCCAGGAAAGATGGCATAGCTAATGTGAGCTGGGTTGGAGCACCAGACGACGAGGCTGATAAGCTAACTAACGTTAGCTAAATTACGCAAACAGGTCATCTTAACGTTACTTGAATAACAAGGTTAAGCAACTTGCGCCGAGCTGTTCGTATCTGGCTTTCGCTTAATAGGGCAATACAAAAAGCAAGCTAGACAGTTTAACTTACATACATGCTAGCCAGCTAGCTAACATAAGTTTTTTCAAAATGGCTAGCCTGCTAACTATACATTAAACGTTTGTGAACCTTTCAGTCGATACGAACTACTGGAAGTGATTTGTCTTTCACGTATTGCCCCAAGCAATGAGTCAACACGTATTTTATGTATACAATACTGATAATACGAGATGCCTACATTGAGAACTAAAAATATAGAAGCACAGAAACATAGCGCATGGCTAACATTAGAATGAATAAAACAGGGAGTGGAGGCGCCATCTTGGGAAAGGAGCGGGGGGCGTTAACGAGGCCCACGTTCTTCAAACCAACTACGACCCTAACGCAGAGCAAGACAACTTGTGACACACGAGTACGCCCATAACCTGAAGTAGCAAGCTAATGCTTTTCGAATCTGGCCGACCGGCCCGATTTCTTTCCGTTTAACCACCCCTCCCTCCTAACTAACCCGCAATGCATTCCCGGCAGATATTCGGTTGTTAGCACACTCGCTAACCATGCTTAAGCTACAAACCAGGGTTTAAAAAGAAATCACTGCCATATCATGTGTAACACATTTCATTGACTGGCTTGCTCGTTAGTCCATGAAACGTGCTACCCCATGATCCCCGAAACATTGCAATCTGTTAATGTTAGCTAATTAACTTAAATCCCAAATTAATTTAATCAACATTGTCTGGCTAATAGACTAGCAATGGGAAACTGGCTATTGACATGTCCGTGAGTACTACAAGACTGCATTTTTGGGGTGAGCATTTATATTGACAAATGTTACTTTACCATATCTGATTTTCATCTGGCCCCCCCTCCCTTTATTCAGCGTCCAACGAAGGACCATGTGTTAGCTACTGTTAGCACTATAGCAAGTTAGCTTTAGCTGCCGTTAACTAGCCCTGTGAAATTCTGTCTGGGGCTTTCCCTTTAGACAAGGCCTAGCGGATTGGTATTTCAGAAGTCAATGAACTGACACACTCATATTTATACCAGCTAGCAAAATGTCGAATATTTGCAATATTTCAATTGATTGGAAATATTCTTACCGTTATATTGCTGAAAGTACCACCGGTAAATGATGCCCAGACGTATTTAGCGTCCGTGTACCCAACAATGGCGGCGTCCTGGCAGCTGCCATCAGCCATCAGGTTATCCACGTAGGATTGCCAGGACATGCTTGCGTATTAGTTCAAATGAAGAATTATTTCTTAAAAGGGAGACAAAAACTCTCTGGCAAAGCTGTTGCTCCGAAAAGATTGTATAAATTGCCAGCTGTTATGTCTCCAACGGCACCCCGGCTCCGCCGCGTCCCTGTTATAATCTGAGTTTGGGCAGCAAAAGAAGCCACTGCAATCGGGCAGCGACTGGGTGTAGTCCCTATGAAATCACTCCGCGCAGTCGTTCTTAGGCTAAAATTCGTAGCGAATCACAGTCATGGGCGGAAGAATAAATGTTGAAAAAATGATCCGCAGAAGATCTAGTTGTTTTAGTAGGAATACCTATCGTCGTCCTCGTGCTGTTCTATTGTGTGCATTGCTTCTATTTTCTTGCACTGTATTTTTCCGTGCACCTTAATTAGTTTTAATCAAATTTCAGGGCATGTTACCAGGGCATTGTACCATCGTAATGTCAACATCTATGTACAAACTGATGTATTGGCGAGTTTGGTGATCCTAGACTTGTTGCCCTCATCTTGTAGGCTAATGAAAGGGGAACACTTAATTTCTTTACATCGAGCTTTTCTCGTGTAGACTACACTGTCGGAACCGTAAAAACATTAATTTGGTATACATATTTTTTTTTACTTTTAATCAAAAGAGGACGGGGCCTAATACAAATGCCGATTATTATCTCTTAAGGAGCTGAATAATTAATGAAAATTAGGCTATATTGACTATTCAGATTTGAATGTCTACAGTAAACGGAGAGTTGAAGGTTGATGAATGGGTAGGGTTAATTTAGGTTCTTCAGAGTGAAGTCTGCAGAGACAGGAGAGAAGCCTACATCAAGTTCTAGAGCCGAATCATAACTTTCTCTGTTACTTTCCATAACTTGTAACTTTCAGTAGTTAGCCTACTTGAAGGCATTATATGGTAAATCTGTATGATTGATCAAAACGGTTGCATCTCTCAATTATGTCAATACATGTGCCTAAGTAGGCTTAAATCAACAAGAGGTAGGCAGATTACACAAATGCTGAGTCTATGCAGCCCCCACCCCCCTTCTCCTACCCCTCGCAACGTAATACTGGATCTGTGAAATCTGGGGCTAATTTAGTAATCCGTGCAATCTGGAAGGGCCTGTGTCATTTGTTTGTACAAGTAGAAAGGGTGGATATTTCATTTGAAATCCAACTGATATGATCCAAAAGGACGTTGGACCTACGTTGGTGAGACGGAAACATTAATCCCATTGTAATCAAATATTAAATCTGATTAGTTATTTTATTAATCCCCATGCAACTGTCGACTATAGCTGATTTTTCCCATTGCCATTGCCGTGTTTACGGTCATACTAGGCATCATGTGGTTGATCGAAGGATATATCACAAGAATGTCAGTTCTCACACAGCCTGAGAAATGTAGTTGAAGCCGAGGGAGGTAATGCGTACTGGACACCCAGGAAGCAGAGATTTGTTCCTCCAATGGGCAACCCCACACAACAGCTGCACCCATCTTCCCGCCTTCACAGAAACACACTGAATCAGCCATTCATCTGCTCAGAGATCACACAACTGGTGTTTCCTCTTGCTGTATGTAAGTGAGTGATTGTATAGGCAGTGGGGGTTGTGTGTTTGTGGATTCGAGGATGGGAATGGGTTGGTGACTGGATATGGTTCCTGCCTCTGTGTGTCTGCACATGTCTGGAAGGTCTTGAAGATAGGCAAGGTGTAGGTTAACACCACTGCAATACTTTGTCTTTTCTCAGATTTTCTGTCAGTTGGAATGATGACAAATCCCCCTTAACCTCTGGAGGAGGCAGGATCTTTAAATGTCTTGTGTAGCATAGTGTTTCCCTGTTTAAGACTCAATGGCAGCAATTCATGTGAGAAGACACTGGAGCCCCACCCGCCACTGACGTATCTATGTGAGGACTTGCCAGGGCCATAAAACTTACAGCATGTCATGGCCTCTGACATGAATCCAGATTCTTCTAGAATGTTGATCATCGTAGAAGAAGGTGACACACTTATGACTGGTTTTAAAACATTGTCATGGTCCCCTGAGTCAGTTCCCTGCCAGAAGTGTGAAACATTATGTTTTATTTGTTACTTAGACTTTAGTGTGATGCTGTTCTGGACATGGTTTGAATGTAAGCATTGTTCAAACAGACAGTACACACACACAGGGTTTGGCATGGTGCTTTGCAAGGCAAAACATTTAAGCCGCGAATAGCTGGTGAATAACCAAGTCATGGGTGAGAAACATCATGGCAAAGCTCTGCCAGGTGCTGTGGGGAGACTGAGAGTAGTTTTTGCCTGATGTGGGGATTATGTTGTTGAGTTCTGGCAGTGTACTTCAACAAAGAGTAGACACAGACACAAATGAGCCAAGAACCCGTGGGTCAAGGATGGGTATCCAAATCACCCTTATCTTTGATTTGTGTAATATGGCCTCAAGGCTGTCATTAAATGGGATTTATAGTTGTTTTAGTGGGACAGTACTTTTATTATATTTATTTTGGAGCCTTTCAAAAACAACATGTAGCACTCAATTTAATGACACTGACAAAATGGGGAAAACATTTGATCAAATGTGAGCGCAAATTATGCATTTTGGTCCATTTCCTCTTGTACCTCTTTCTGTGTCAAGACCTTTTGCATTTTAGAAAGTATATAAAATACAACATAACAGGAGGATTTCATTGACACTGAGACAAAAAATCTAAACGAGCTGTAATTGTGTGGTAAAAGTATCCTGCTGATCGCTTCAAGCATAAATACCAAGGTACCAGTGAGCCACCTTGTGGCAAGTGGTTATACCATCATTGATAGACAAATTATGGCAATCACTTAAGAATGAACAGTAGATGGCGCACTTCACCTCTCTGCAGAGCAGATCCTCCAGGGAACTCTGAGATTCATTTTTAGTCCTCAACTGACAGGACTTGCATTCGGTCAACAATTTTATTTTATTGTTCACTGACAAACAGTGTGCATTGTGCATCTTCATTTTTATTAGTCATGTTGTCCTCTATTTTGAAAAATAAACACAGCCTCACACGCATCTTGCAGGAAAACCACAGCACTCAACTATTCTCAAAATAATTGTTCTGACCAGCAGAACAAATGAGAAACATGACCGTATGAAGCAAGACACCATCTAGAATCCACTCTGAAATGAATTAGTAGTTATCTGTGTTCTCCATCTCATATCCTCTGTAGCTAGGGTTACCAAGCAATTCTACAGTAATTTGTACATTTTTGAGAGAAGTTTTAAGACAATTCATTTAGCAATACAGAGGCTCTGTTCAGATGCACACATGCCCTCTTCACTGACTTATTCTTCTTGAAAAGAATAATACTTTTTGCTGTTGAAAAACGTAATGTGGATCTATAGATAAATACACAAATGCCTTTGTATATAGAGATGATGGAACCACATACACAGCAAAATGAAATTAAAACAAAGGAATGCTTTTTTCAGTAGACAGGGAGGGAATTATGTTCAACTGTGCTGAAAAAAAAAGAAAAACTTTTTAATGAAATGTCCTTCGTAGCATTGCTTACATGAAATAAGAAATATTGTAATTGATTTGCATAATACATTGTAGGGATGCACCGATACCACTTTTTTACAAACCGATACGAGTACGAGTATTTTTATTTGTGTACTTGCCGATACCGAGTACCGATACCGATACTTCTTAGATTTGGTCTCCATGAAAGTGCAATTAATTTGGAGGCAGATTTTATTTTATCCTCTGCAGATTATGTCAAGCCTATAGTACAAAATTAACAGAAGGCTATCCCAAGCCAAAAATAAACAGCTTTCTGGTTTTAACACACAAAAAAGCCTTCAAACAGACAACATCATCACATTAGACTAAATGCAAATATAACCAGATAAAGGCAATTAAATTTGCTGCATAGTTAACAACACAGTCTGCTTAACAAAAAGTGAACAGAACTATTACTGGATTAGCACAAGAGCACATTTCAGTTACAAAAGGATCAGAAGAATCTCCTGCTCAAGTACACAAACAATCACTTAACCTATGTGGCACAGTCTTTCTCTCTACCTCTCTCTCTCTGTGTGTGCGTGCGCGTTTTTTTCTTTTGCAAGACGTCAGTTAAGATTGGTTGCTTCGGTCTTGCGCCACTAGCATCAGTGAACTCTGTGTACTTAGCACTATGGTGTGTCTTCAGATGTTTAATCAAATTGCTTGTGTTAAACAAAGTACTTTCCTTTCCGCCCCTCGACACCGTAGCAGTGCAGATCTTACACTGTGCCTTACTCCTGTCGTCGTCATTTATCTTAAAATGAGCCCAAATCGTCGTTAAGGCAGCACAACGGAATTGCTAATCGCTAACGAGATGCTAGCAGCTACATTTAGCGAAACCTGTATATTGAAATACTTTGACACTATGACAAACTTTCCTAACACAGTCAAACATCAAGCAAATGCAACACAAGACGGCAAATAAGCTACTTACTAGTCTGGCAGAGAGTGGTAGGACAATAAATCACATTTTGTGTCAGCATAGCCCGGCCGGTTTGATGCAGTGAAATACTGATGAGTGGTATCGGTGCTTGGTATCGGCAATTCAAAAACGAGTACGAGTATTACTGGTATACTGGTATCGGTATCGGTGCATCCCTAATACATTGTTTTTCACATTTTAAATACTATATAATTATTGGTATTTTTTATTTATATTTTGATACATGTCCTGCTGGCTGCCCTTCTCGTTCTCACCTGATTCTGTTTGGCCCTAAAGTATGGATTTGCCTACAGAATCCCTACTGTAGGTCATGTTCAAACAGAGTGCCTCTAATCAAATAACCTTGTTTTTACAGCATACTACCTGAAGCTAAAAGATGTATATGGACTCAGTGAACGTGCATGAACGTGAGATCGAGAATGCTGACAAGTTTGGCAGCTGACAAATGTCAGCTTCCATTGTACATACTATTTCATGTACAGACATGTTTTATTGCCATTTCCACCCTGTTCACAGACGATGAAAAAACACAGGTCCTAATTTCATTGAGGGGCAACGCATGAACTGAATCTAATTTAATTCCATGGCAAAATAATTTTGCTAATCTAATACCATGAGCAAGATCCTCAGTGCAAACATGGGTAGGTCAGCGCAATGCTCCCACACACCACACGATAGCCTTAGTTCACGCGTGACAAAACTTTGCTTGTTGCCCATCAATAAGGGCCTCACATCTCTACAGTGGCCATGAAACACAGTACCTGTTTTTGTGGAACTAACTTTTTACTCTTTTGACCCTGCTCATTGGAAACACAGACTCTGCTCACCTAAAACAATTCATCACTCTTGATTACTTAATGTACATATATACTGTATATATTTATACACACATACTGGGATGTGAGGACTCACAAAGCAGGGTTATTCTTGAGTATAGATGCTTGTCCTCATCATGTTATGGCACATCACAGCTAACAGTGGGTCTGAACACACTGTGGTATGAATGATAATAAAATGAAAGAATGCAATTATTTCTTCATAGCTTTACCATTTCTGTCATCCCAGAACTGAAATTGCAGATGAAATTGGTGTATGATATAAAGCCATCATTTATATAGATCCGACTGTTTCCCATATCTTTTCAAATAACTATTGCAGATGAAGAATGGTACAGATAATTAATTGATACAATTTACATAATACTAAAACATAAACATTATATGGGCATGTTTTCTTTAGTAAAAAAGAACCAAAATTGGTTCTAGCTTGTATGGCACCCTGGATGACCCCATCATCTATATGAAATAATATACTAATCTATGCCATGTTGAAATTGTTGGTCCAGAGTGAGTCTCACACTGCACTCATGCCACAACCACATGACCTTTCACTCCATGTTAACCAAACATGAACCTAATCCTGCTTAAATCACTGAGATCGCTTGGCTAAATACCCTGACACCGATAGCCCAACACAAGCAATTCAGGCCACTGAACAGGGCTTACTGGAATCTTTTCCCGTAGTGACCAAAGGCCCCAGACTATTGTTCACAAAGCTATGGTGAAATGAGCAGAAGCCAGAAGGTGATTGCTCAGCTCAGCCCCCCCCCCCCACACACACACACAGAAACATGGAGAGAGGAAGAGAGAAAGAAAACCATAGAGAAGGTTCTATCTTAAAGAAAGATGTATTTCTTTCAGTAATTATGAACTCGTCTTTTCCATATTTTTTCAAATAGAAGCTCATACTTACTTTAAATTATTTCAATGAATATTGCATGAGGCTTTTGTTACAATTTTAACAAAATGGTTTCACCAAAAACCACAGTATTTACATTTGTCACTAGAGTATTGGACAATTGCAAGTCTCGATTTAGCCTCATTCTGAGAAAGATTCTATTTTCTTTACACTTGAGTGTTTGTACAGGCGGAGGCAGTAATCATGCCACAGTATTGTTTGCACTCTTAAATTTAGCATGACATTTTGCCAGGTTGACCCTGCTTGGCCCTACAGCAGTCTTGGGGTAATAGCATCACTTTAGATTCAGCAGACTCTTGTTGGAAAACATTTTTTTAGAGAACTTCTCAGTCCAGTGCATTTTGGGAAGGGAGAGGTCTGAATTGTACCAGTGCATATTGTCACTAGCTGTAACCATTCCCATAAAAATATATGGACAGTGTGTTTACTTAGTCATAACAAACAGTGCTTGTGAGTTGCCTCAAACACGCTGAGAAGGTTGGGGAATTTCAGGCTCTCAAATGCTGGACAATAAGTGTTTTTTTTTTGTTCTTTTACCACACCAGCATAAATAAACATAGCCAGCTAATTAAACCTAAAAGCCACACTGGTTGTGACAGGCCCAACACAGTGCATACTGAAACAATGGTCTATCGTACTGGGATGAGTTACTATATAGTATAAAATGTAAATAGGTCACACAGACATTAACAGTTACAATTTAGTTGTACAGCTGTACACCTTTTTCAGCTTCTAGAGTACTCAAGTTCAAAAGCCAGGTTAATATAGCTCAGTTTGTGGCCTGACGTTCATTTTTGGAGAGGGTAAAAAGGAGCACGATGTGGTCCAAAACCAAACAAGCAAAGCACAACCTGGACTTGGAATCTGCTAATAATGAGCTGAACCAAGACACTAAAACCAAGATGAAGGCATTTTGCAATCAGCTCTTAAATCGAACCTAACTTCCCTCAAACATTCCACTGCGGCATGTTCTGCATGCACTTGGGGTTTTACAGAGATGTTAAGGCTTATTTATGTTTTGGCCTAGGCTACGCCTCTAAAAGCCTTGATTGACAGGTCAACAACCATTTGATGCCGCTCTGAATTGCTGGGTTGCAGGTTCATGTCCCCATTGAGCACTTATTATTTGGGGAAGGTTTGCTGCAAGCAACTCATTTAAAAACAGCCACTCCTTACTGATATTTTGCCTAACCCTCTGTTGGTAAACCGATAAGTGTTCGTGCACTCTGCCCTCAGTAGTCTGTAAGCAAGCCACAAACCAAAGGTTCCTGCCTTCATAAGAAACCAGTCGAGACCCTAACTTTTAGGAAGATAGACAGCATCCTGCTTTGGTCCGAGTAATACCACACCATAATGTTTTGTAATGATTTATTTTATCAAAGCAGTTGACCTGGGTTTGATTCCTATCATGCCCAATTTTAATTAATTGATTATGGTCAGTAACCTTAATTCATTTATGATGTGACTGGACATATGTGACTGGCCTACACTGACTAGGAAGTGTCATGGAGGCACACACCGACAGGGGTCATTGGTCCCCGTGAGGCACGCCCCGAAGACAACATTAGCGACCAGAGGTGCCAACACCTAGCAGTGCCCTGTTGCCCCTGAGTCGACTAAGCGGGGGAGGCAACCGTTCTTTTGACTCTCTCGGTTCGGAATTCCACAGCGATAACAGGTGCCTGAAAAGAAACTCCAAACCAGTTCCTTGCACTGTTGTCTTCTTGGGTTAAATTCCTCCCTCAACAAAACAGAACAATAGTTCTATAGTCCAGAGAAAGCTAAATGTAGCAGCCTGCTCTCCCAAGGTAAATCAACAGAAAACCAGAGAATATAACTGGATACAATTTGAACTTTTCTCTTCAGTTTCTTTGTTCACAGATTTTTCAGCTTCTTGCTACATCTCTCTTCCAACCTTGGCCTAGTTGATTCTCCACTCCACTCCCCCGTCATACTTCACTTCCTCTCTTTTCTAAACTTTGTAAACCCAAACGTCATTTAAGTAATTGATATAAATCAGATAAATCATGTGACATTATTAGTCTATAGGACATCGTTATTATGTGTTTTATTAACTTTAGTAAGGCTCTAAATGTTTCTGTTTAAAAGGCAGAACTGCCACATACAGAAGATGATAGTTTTTCTGGACAAAAATCTCACACTGTGTTTGTCTCTGTGTACTTCTGGGTTTATAGGCTGTTGGTCAGTCTCTGACTTCACAAGTTGTATACTGTCATTAAGAGGTAGCTTTGTAAAACAAAAAGATACATACTGTACATGTAAAATATGTGTGACTGCAAATCATTCATGACTATGAATCAACATAATGGACAGACAACTCAGCATACCAGTTCCTGGCCTGGCAATGATCCAAAACCATAAAAGTGTCTGTCACAAATCAACATTGTGTGATTCATTTAAAGACATCTGTTGTCTTTTTTACACTCCATTCACACCATTTTCTAAGAGACTCTTTATTCATTCACAAGATTCATTATAGTTAAAAATCTTGAGATAGAAGTATCTTTATTGAACAATCATATAAACATGGTACTTCTATGCCATTCTTCAATTTAGTAGTTGACAATCATTATGCAGCAAAGGATATCTGTGCTGAAATGGTGTAGTCTGCCTTTATTCTTTACTGATTGGGTGATTACAGTTCAAATTTAGCAGCTGTGAGAACCACAGAGCGAAGATCATAATAATTTAAGATGGGGATTCTCAACCTTTTTGTTCCCAAGGCCCTCATGTGTCCAAAGAATTATTCCAGTCCCCCCACAGGAGACGCGATAACCTGTCGTCATTGCGACTCCATCTGTACACACTCTGAAATCAAATGCAGTTAGTCAAGCTTTTTCCATCTGACCCCATAAAAACATTAAAAAACAACTTTTGCCAAAATATCACAAGAAGGATCCCTCTGTTGAGAACAACTGATTTAAGACAACACTGCTTTTTATGCTGTAAATTGACCCAAAAAATGCAGCGTTGTTTTCGCAAATCCACTCCGATTTTTACCATTATGCGGCATTAAAAGTGGTATCCCAACAGTGTGTACACTGCATTTAACACATGCATGAAAGGACTTCCACCTGAGTGGGAGAATACAGCTAGTACTTAAACATACTCAAGCATGACCTTCAAGGCCACACTGTTACTCTGTGATAAATATATACCAACGTTTGAAATCTGTGCTTCAGCACACCCCAGTATGAAAACTATGAGCCTTTGCTATTGAAGCATATATTATGCAGAGAATGCAGAGAATAACCATAAACATCCACACAGTCCCCAGGTGACTGAATAACTGTCATTTTTCTCACTGAGTGTGAATAACTATAAATGTTATATACAGAGACCTGTGCCATACAAAAGGGTTTGCTTTGTGTTGAAAAAAAAGAGGAAGAATACACACTTTCAACAAGCTCTAATGCTTAATTTAACCAAATGCAAACAGCTCCTGTCCTATAAAATCTTTTTTTTGTCAAAGAGCAGACAGTCCTTAATTCTTACTTTTCTTACTTGTCAGCACGTGAGGAACCTGGCATCTGGAATGACTTATGAGTATCCTGAAATAGGAAAATTCCTCTATTCAGAACATTCTGGTTTAAAGCAGCCCCAGTGACTACATTAACACTTGGGGTTGAAAAACTTGGCTCTTAAACACTGTTTTCCTCATCTCACCCTTTAAGCGCAGACTGCCAAAAGTATGTTTTATTAAACATTGCTTGCCCTCCAGTGCGAGCTTAGGGTGGTCATACTGCCACTCTGCATCTCTGAAAGAAGCCTTACTCTGTCCTCATGCCCTGAACTAAATTGACATTACCCTGTAAAAATAATACAATGCTATATTGTGTCATTGTATGTTTTCAATGATAGCCAAGTAATGTTTTAGCCTGTCAGGAGTTTGAGACAAGAATGCCATAGTCCTCTGCTTTTGAGCCGAAAAAATTACTTTCGTCATATACAAGACAATGGATAAATAATAAAAGGGGGTCTTATGGTGCAGCACTATGGAGGTCCTGTCCTTATGTTAGGCCTGACGCCACCTGTGAGTAGCGGCACCGCTCCTCATGGCCTGGCTTATAATGGTTATCAACACGCTGGATGCATTTTTTGTTATTGCAAATGAGCGACCATGAGCGACCAGCAACGTCATCTATAGGACATATTCATTGTAGTTCCTTATCTCCTCGTTACAAAAAATTTTACCAATTCAAATTGTGTCTGAAAATAAACTGTGATATCCAGAATTTGAGAAGTTTATCTCAAGCCATTCAACTTCGATGTGGACCAAGATATATTTTCTAAAAACTTCTCTAGGGAGAATCTCATTAATTTCGCCTAGCGTTAGGAATGCATCCACCAGTAGCTTGCTGGTAGTTCAACTACATTCATATTTGCATAGTGATTCAAGTAGATAAATTACCTTTTTGCCATTTGTGTGAAATTAACTACTGAAACTACTAAAAAATTTGGACCATAAAAGGAAAGGAATTATCTTTTATTTTTGTTTTACTATTGCTCCTCT
>NW_024880450.1:0-24958 GCF_900700415.2 Clupea harengus
ACACAAACTTTCCCTCCTCCTCCCCCACCTTCCCCTTGTTTGATGTAGTCTTCAGAGAGCCTGACTAAAAGAAATTCTTCGCTGGCTTTGAAGTCTCTCTTCGCTCTGTTTCCCTCACTCTTTCTCAACGCTCTTTTATCCTTCGGTGCTTTAAATCTTAGGAGATGAAAAAAAAAGCAGTGCTTAAAAAAGAGAGTGAGAGAGAGACAGATAGATGAAAAGAAAGAGAAGAATGTAACTAGATGCTTGTCCTAGTTGGTCTCCCTGCCCACCCCTTGTGCAATGAACTTGAGAAGTTTATCAAGAAGCGGCAGAATGAGATCGAGTTTCCCAAAAACTGGGTGGAGAGAGTCCATCTCCTGTAACCTCTTGTCTGACTGACACACAAGGGCGGCGTTCAAAGCCTGGGAAAAATGTTTTTCTGGTATTTGCTTGTGGGTGGCAGGAGATCAACTATGACTGCTATGCACAACTGAGTAGCTTCCCTAAAGTTTCCCTTACAGGTTACTATAAGATTGTTCTAGCCTGCAGATATAGAGGACACCATGATCTTTTTCACTTAACCTGAACACATCCCTAGTCTGCCAGACTGACACCTCGTACAAAACCTTTTCATTTAAATTAAAGCTCGAATACCTGGCATCACAGAAATACAAATATTTGGGGTAGATATCTAATTGTAGTGACTGCAGAGAGGTTGTTGGTCATAATTATTGAAAGAATTATAATGATACAAAATCTCTTGTGGTGAATGGAGTGGAGCTGAACCTTTCTACAGTAATGAGCCGAAGCCTCTGTGCTGTCTAAGGGTCAAGTCAGGTCACATTAAACAGTGTTTACACAGAGCAGCAGGGTCACAGGGCCATGTTAATTGTGTTGAGTGGAGATCTGTGGAGGGCATCAGGAAGGGATGGACAAGAAGTAGCCAATTATGCTAATGAAAACAGACGACCTTGGCTAACCAGGGGGAAGAGAATAACTATGGATGATAACTTGCAAACCTGCCTCTTTAACAAGGGAAGGATGAGTGTACCCGAGGCCCTCAGACTCATATACCATGCACCTTTTCCCTGTTGTTTGGTCAATTGTCACTAAGGATTTCTGCCCACCGCCTCTCCTGGAAAAGCGGGGAGGCAAACAGGAAGCAGCTGTTGCCAGGGAAACAGGCTGGCAGCTTGCGTAGAGCGGCGTGGGAGAGATTGTGAAATAAGACAAGGGGGGGGCATGGTGGTAGTGTGTATGTGTTTGGGGTGGGTGGGGGGGTTTGAGGAAAGGGCACAAATTGAAAGAGGAAAAAATAGAACGAGCAAGATGGAGGACTGTGGTGGCGGCATCTAATTAAAACATGATGGAGACGAAAAGGGATATGGCTGCTTGCGTGTGTGTGTGTGTGTGAGTGTGTGTGTGTGCGCGTACATATGCGCTCGCCCAGGCCCATGTACGCATGTACCTGCGTCTGTGCCCGGGAATAGCCTAACTGACGCACGTTGTTACAGAGCAGTTGTAGAGCCCTGGCAACACACTCTCTCTCTCCCTCTCTCTCTCTCACTTTCTCTCCCCCTCTCTCTCTCTCCCTCTCTCTCTCACTTTCTCTCCCCCTCTCTCTCAATCTCTCTCTTCTCAGCCCTCCACCTCCTCTCTCACCCTGACACCTCGCCCCTGCCTCGATGCCATTACAACACTGATGGAGAGGGGAAGAGGAGATGGAAATTGGCACTTTGAGAGAAGAGGTCTTCATTTGCAGTGAGATGATGATTGAACACTGTCCACGGAAAGCCTGCCAGTCGAGTTTTTCTATGGTCAAGCCGTTTAGAAGAATAGCACAGAATCACAAATATCTTGTTGTGGATTTGTGTTACAAATATGAAATATTGTCAAAAAATCTTGCATTGAGGGGAGATGAGAAAAGGAGAGGTACCGGTGGTACAGCCGTCTGCTCCTGAAAAAAGAACACTACAAACACCATCTCTTCATAGGCTTTGCTTGTCTGAGGTCTGTTCATGTTTTTATCCACTTGGGAAAAAAGTCAACCTACTCCTATTTAGTAACCTGGGTAAACAGCTACACATGAATTCTATATGTCCTCAAAACTGCTCCTCTGGATCCTCTAAAGATGACTTGAATCACAGCATTGCCCATTTCCTGATCAATCTTTTGACATGTTGTCCTGTAACTTTACTGGATCATACACAACAGCTCCAACATATTTACCCCAAATGCCCAACATGCTGACATGATGTGCATGGATCCAACAGATGCCACCACATTGGGATGCCATGCTTGTCTGGTCAGGTAAAGAGTTTGATCAACCAGGGCTCTTACAGAATGGACAAGCAGGTGGGACAGGTACTGGACTAAGATGAAAGAACATCATGAGATCTTTTGTAGTAGGTTTCCATTCCCAAACACGACATGCCAAACCCCTCAGGCAAGTTTTAGTCAGGCTACAGAACCAGCTTTGATCATGTGCAGTCCCAAACTCCACCTCCTACAGTTGCAGGGAACATGCTTGAGGTGGACATACAGTACATAAACAAACACACACACACCCACATGAAACCTCACCTCACCTCCAAGGAAATGTCTTACGATAGCAAAAAAACATTCTAGAGTAGACATTCATCAGAAAATCATACTGATTGTGCAACTCCTTCACTCATTCAATTCATAAATATCGTTCTGACTGTGCACTAATTGAATAGTGTAGATAAACCTTTTCACAGAAATGTTTCTTAGTTTTTCGGGGGGAAAAAAGTCCTCTATCTTTTTGAACTCCATATTCACCAATCACCATGCTTTCAAGGTTCTGACACTAGAGATCAAATGAGTCACCGTAACACTTTTTCCATTTGGTGTATTACTTGGAAATGCAATCCGTTATTAGTACTGTGATTAGTGTGACTAAAGATGATATTATTTGATTACGACTGGTCTCCTTAATATGCTACATGGACCACTCCTATTTGTAGAATGCTACATTTTCGAAATAAAGGAGTCAAGAGAGCAGTAGGCGAAATACTCAAAAATCAGTGTGAAGAGATCTCAATTAGAATTCATTAATTCATTAATTTTGAAAAAAAAATAGAGCTTACTAATAGAATAGAGAGCATCCGTACTCAAATTCCAGATAGTGCCTTATACATAATACTTTATAATGCATAATGCATTACAATCTGATGCAGTGTGCAATCTGTATCATCCAAATAAGTTAACGTAGGCCAACCTACATAGTCAAAACTTATTTTATTAACGGACATTAAATGTAAAATGCCTTTAAGGGCGGCCTTGTGAAGCCGTTATTTACCAGCTGTTACCATCTCCCCATCTAGCAAAGGCCAAGTGCTGTTGTTGTTGCCACTACCTGAATGAATATGTGTGACTTTCTTTAAACACAGAACCAGACATGTAGACGCGGATGCCTTTTTCGAGAAACACAAGTCACTGGAGGTTCAAATCTTGAGTCGTACGTCAGTGAAACATATTGCTCAATCGCTTCCCAAACCACAAGGGAGTTGGGAGGAAATGCTGACCACAATGCCGTCGGTTCAGGGGTGGACGTGGTTGTGATCTTTAAGATGCATACAGGAGAGTAGTGGAGTAAAGTTCCATTCCGACGAGATGTTTCCATGCGTGGGGTCTTTAGAGGAAGGAAGCGCCAGTCGTGGCGAGTCATGTGGGATGGACAAATGTTTCTGCCAGCCCTTGAGGTTCCATTTTAGACTCTTTTGTGGCAAATGGAAGGTAGATTGTAGATAGATATTTTTAACACGAGTCACAATGATAATAGTCTTTAAGAAGACCTTGATGATGGACCCCAGAGACCAGTTATTGTTAAACTCCATATTCCTCTTTACTATAATTTTACTGTAATCTTTATATTAATTTCCCTCTAACATAAAACATTTAGGATTGCGCAGTGTCCCCTATCAAGACATGCATGTTGACTTCAGTGACTACTGCATAAGGAGTCAGCATGTGGCCCATGATTGGGAAAGATGTGGTAACTGGGAGGCAGTTCATGCTTTTGTGTTGAGTACTTTGAACTACAGGGGAAAAGTACGTGCTTGGAGTAGATAAGGGCAGAGAATTTTTCCACTGCCTTGTAACACACCAGTGAGATGTGCTCTGGCTTAGTCAACACAGGCAGGACAGAGCAGGACACCCAGGACGCCATTACCTACCTCCAGCACTCTCGTTGTCCACAGTGATCTGAGCCCACCTGGGTTGCTACCGCAGACCACCTGTGTTCTGAGGGTGACGTCGGACCACCAGGTTGTATGACTTGGGGGTGGGAGAACTGTTTGATCTGACGGTTCTGGTTCCTAGCAGAGCCTTGTCCCTCTGATAGGTGAGCCAGACAGTAATGGAAGACAGACGAAAGACACTGACACAGACACATGCTAATGGCAACAACACTGCTGAAGCTCAACATGTCCCTCTGCATTTTATTATAGGACAGGAGTTTCAAGTAGGGATTTGTAATTGATTCCATGACCTTCATTCTCTGACAGGGATGTTTCCACAAGCTCTCCATTTCTAAGGGGAAAAAATCTGCATCCTATACCTCTGGATGTCATATCTCAAGATGAATATCAAATAACTTTGTGTGTGTGTGTGTTCATGGGTTTGGGGTGCATTAGTGTGTGGGTGGATGCCTGTGTACGTTGTGAAGGTGTGTGTGTGTGTGTGTGTGTGTGTGTGTGTGTGTGTGTGTGTGTGTGTGTGAATGTCTGTGGGTATCAAGGGGAAAGAATGAACACAACACAATTCCCTGCTGGGGTCCATCTCAAAGAGCCATGGCACCAGGAGAGGAATTCTTCCTCTCTTACTCACCTGCCAATCAATGTCTTCTCCACTGAAAGTGCCCCACTTTTACAGATGTGTCTGTCAATCATGGCAGATGTGTGTTTGTGTGTGTGGAGTTGTGTGTTGTGAGAGGGTGTTATGTTGTTTTGTGAGGGCATTGTGTCGATGTGTCACATTGTGTGTTCAACTGTGTGGCTGGTGGTAGATATGCAGGTGGTGGGAACACCAAAGGGATTTATGTGTGTATGTGTGGTTCCCCTTCCCATTTATATAATGTGTGATTTTTTTCAATCAATGTGTGGATGTTTATTTGTGTGTGTGCTTATTATATCTGTGGTGTGTTTTGTCTGTGGCTTGGGGCTTTGGGCTAGGGTGAGTCGCCCGTTGCTGCTGTGAATCACATGTGTGACTCATGTGGACAAAACCCCATCCATGGCACTCTGGTCTCTCTGCCCATGCCATCTGTGCTGTGGGGCCTTGGCTCTGGTGGTTGGGGGGGGGGCCTCTGGTCCTCCCTGGGGAAATCATGTCTACCCCAGCCTCCCTCTTCATCACCTTACGGTGTGTGTGTGTGTGGGGGGGGGGGGCTGTCCCTTACCATCTCACTTTCTCCTCTGGTCTTCGGTTTCCTGCCTGATGTTGGGTTCCCTGCCAAACCTCTCTTCTTTTGGGGCTCTTTGTGTGGCTGTACAGCCCTGTTCTCACCTTCCTCTCAGCCCTTCCTCTCAGCTTCTCGGTCCCCACACTGGCTCTCCACTCGCAAATCCTCATTTTGTCTGGTCCAAACCCCCCTACATAAATCCTGTTAAGAAGCTTGTGAATGTGGTGTTATGGAGATGAGGTGGGCAGAACTGTTATTGGTCTGGAAGATGGAATTTCCCCTGAGCCTTCTCACAACATGCAGCTTTTTTTTTTTTTTTTAAATCTTGAACTGGCTGAGGAGGGGGTGATTTTTGGCCAAAAACCCCTGTCCCCCCAACTAAGTGTGCCCAGACGTCTTGCCTTATAGGACATTAAAGTGTGTGTCTTTGTATATATCAGTGTGTCTTTGAGTGTGTGGTTATCGCTCTGTCTGTCTGTCTCCGCTGAAGGCTCTGCTGAAAGAGTGCAGGAGTGGCAGGATGAGAGAATGACAGAAATAATGACACCAAATGAGAAGCGGCGGGACGGGTGAGGAAACAGCACGGAGCGGAGCGGAGCGACTGCATTATCGCTCGGCGGCACAGGAAACGCACACAGAGTGCTCTGGCGTCTGGAGAAAGGGGAGGGGGATTTTTGCAAAGGTTATTTCATTGCAAGCCAGCAGTCGCATTCCTCCTCTCCCATGCGGTTTACGTATTAATTAAAGTGCACGCACGCACGCATATTAAAATCATAATGGCAATCGCATGCCACTCACTCTGAATCAGAAGCTTTATTCCACAGCTGCCAGGGCTTTAATGGGTTCCATCTTTCTCTCTCTCACACACACACATGCTCGCTCCCTCTCTCTCTCCCTCTTTCATTTCATCCCTGTCTCTCAGGGCCTCTCACCCCCTTCTTTTAGCATGTTTCTAAAGACGGGTCCAAGTGGAAGTGGAAATCCGGTCCTTGCAGCCGGTGAGTCAGTAGCTGGTTTGGAGGAACGCTGTTGGAAAAACTCACCGCACAGAAGGGAGGAGTATCAAGAAGTAATGGAATTTTTATTTCATATACGGCTCCATCAGGATGTTTTTTTTTCCTCTTCTCCCTCCTCCTGAATCTGAGGCCTTTGTAGTTTTTTTTCCCTTTTTTCGGGAGGGGGTAATATCGAGAGGCATTGCGAAAATATGTGTGTTTACACCGGAGACCTCGGTCTGCAGACATGCTGTTGGGTTGATTTGCTTTTCCTGGAAGCGTATAAAAAAGAGTTGTGTTTATGGATGATTGCTGTGGGAAGCAGGCTCCTTGGTTTTTTTAATGCACACTTTCACATCAGAGGAATGCTTTTACTTCAGCTGTGCTTCAGTGTGTGTTTGTGTGTGTGTGTGTGTGTGTGTGTGTGTGTCCGTGGCTTTGTGGCCTGGGGTTGTTGAGCATGTTTAATGTGTGATGGCAGAGAATGCCTTTGAATGTTAATGATGATGTGCATGTGTGCGCATGATTGTAGTTATGTGCATCTGTGTGTGTGTGGGGTGTGTGTGTGTGTGTGTGTGTGTGTGTGTGTGTGTGTGTGTGTGTGTATGTTGTCTGTAACACTTGTTTGTTTGTGAGAAGGAGTGGAAGCGCAAAAGGAAGAGATGAGGCCGAGCGGTAGGAGCGCTGGCAAACTGATTGTGGGGGAGGTGAGAGTTACGCATCATGGCAGGCGTTTGTTTGGTGCACGCTGTCTGTTTGTGACCAGTGACGGGCAAACTGCCATGGACAGCAACTGGCAACCGCTGGTATCGGCCATGACAGGTGACACAGCATGAGGGAGGGCAGGGGAGAGAGAGAGAGAGAGAGAAAGAAAGATAGGGAAAATAAAAGAAAGAAAGGAAAGATGAGAGAGAGAAGCAAAGCCCCCAGCATATCATGGCCTACAAACAGAAACAGTAGATGGGTGTGTGGGGGGGCATTCATCTCCCCATACATACAATGCAGTGTGTGTGACCCATCCCCACACACACACACAGACAACACTTCTAAAGAGGAGCCTCTCTCGGAGTCTCCAGCTCGGTGACCTGCCTCTGTTTTTCAGCGGCCATAAGCATTAGAGCGGGCCAGCTGGAGCTTCTGGTTGTTGTGATTACTCAGACCTTACTCACCCGGGCACACACAGTAGCCGTAGTAACGGTGACAGTAGCGGTAGCTGCGCGGGTCACGTGTTGCCCCTTTACTCTGGGTGTGTGTCACGGCAGTGGGCACAGAGGGACCCCTCAGGCTTGGCCGTCACGTGAGGTCACCACTGAGACAGAGAGAAGGAGAGAGAGAGAGAGAGAGAGAGAGAGAGAGAGACGAACAGAGACAAAAGAGATGGGAACTGGCGCGGTTCTATTACACATTTTGCGAGGAGAGAGAGAAAAGAGATTAATGGGAAAGAGTGAGTAAGAGACGAGAAACAAGAGAAGGAATGGAGATAGAAAGAAAGAGATAACGGAAAAGAAGAGAATGAGGCAGTTTATCACATTGTGTTTGCTGTATCTGCTGAGCCTGGACAGGGACATGGTGAAATAACATGGTTTGATAGAGCTACAATCATGTCTGATCATACACTGATCAAAATGAAAGTAGAACGGCCCCTATTATTCTTATGTACTTTCATGTTTTGTACAAACCAGTGTTCAGATACTTGGTCTTGGAAAAATGACATCCCCTAGAATGGCCTCACTAGATTGGAATGATACAGTTCCACTTGAACCAATACTGAACATTTACAGCAGAGAATATCAGAGAATATAACTTACTTTAACTCTTACCAGTATTGACCTCATGATACCGCATGTTTCCTTTGTGTGCAACTCTAACTGTATTTTTGCATTTTTTTGTATTAAGTAAATATTTTATTGGTGGATGCCAGGAAGGAATAGCTTATCAAAATACAAGCTAATGGTAATAAACAATACCAAACTATACCTTGTGAGAGGCAGTTACAAACATGAGGAGGCGAGGTTAGAGGTGAGGTAAGAGTGGGGTGTGAGCGTATGTCACTGTATGTGTGTGTGCGCGTGTGTGTGTGTGCGCGCGTGTGTGTGTTGATGTGTTGCAGGCGATGACATCATGCTTGTGGTGTGTGTTATTATTAGTGTGTGATAAGCATCCCCACGCTCATGAGCAGTGCACCAGGGCACTAGAGGGCTTCACAGAAGCACGCTATGGCCCCCCTAATTGGTGGCTGCATGCGGTGTGGTTTCTGCATGGGCCCAGGCACCCAGCCCTCCCCGAGACCACAGGGCTGTTTACCAGTCAGACAAATGAATGGGGCTCCGCGGCCACACATAGGCAGTAAACAATACCGCCTGTCCAGAAGTAGGCCTGATGACAGTGGTAGAGGTTCTATAAATGCACAATGAGACGTCAGTATGAAAGATCTCTAGGAAAAAAAATGGACCCAGAAAAATTTCATCTGTCATGGGAACTTTTTATATGTGCTGGAGTAAAAAAAAAAAAGAAAAAGATTCCTAGTGTTGGATTATGACAAGACATGTTTCATGGCGGCATCTGCTCTGTGATCTAGAAGCGCGGTCGTCTCTGGTAAAGTTGCGTTGGGTTTGGGGCCATCGTGCCTGTGTGGTTAATGAGGTATTTAATACTACCTGTTAGTGCAGATTACTGGCTGTCAGATCAAAGCCCACAGGCCTGGCAGGTGCTGACGGCCTCATTGAGTTTCAAAGTTAAAGGATGAGTTTGTCCCTCTCTCTCTCTCTCTCTCTGTCTCTCTCTCTCTCACTCTCTCCAGCCGGTTGCACTTCAAAGAGAGCCAGGAGGTAGGCAGTGGCGGCACAGCGTTAGCCAGGATGGCAGCTGAAGTGCTGATAGTGGTAGTGTGGTGGCCGAGAGCCGCCTGTTATAATCTGATACAGCCAGTCTAGAAGCATGACTGGGCAGAACTGCTGTCCTGGAGCTATTCAAAGTCTCTGGACCAGAGAGAGAGAGAGAGAAAGAGAGAGAGGATGGTGGTGTGGGGGGGGGACGCCATCCGAAAAAGAAAAAGTGATGACTCACCGTGCTTCCCAAAATCCCCCTGCCCCTCCCCCTTTCCCGCTTTACGGGAAATGGAATGTGTTTTCTTTTTCTCTCTCTCTCTCCCTCCCTCCCTCTCTCTCGTTTTTTTCTCTCTCTGGGCTTCGTTTGACAGACGGTGGGGTCAGGCTCTGGGTTAATGTTTGTCTGTGGGACTGTTTAATCTTCTCTCTCGCACTCTTTCTCTCTGTCTCTTTGGCCTCTGAGGGGGCGGACAGGCCTAATTATGGATGGCGGGACCTTCGAAGCGCTCGCGGTGCGGGGGCAGCTTTGGCCGAGCCCTTTTGCCTGTTTGACAAAAACTCTCTTTGTTCTGCACCCAAACTCCATAACGCAGGCTTTAACGTGCTCCAGCGTTTGCCAGCCCTGCCTTCTCATTTACTTTGAGTTTTTTTTTTCCTCTCTTCTCTGCACTCTGTTAAAACCGCACAGATCATGGCACTACCGTAAATATTACTGCAGAAGCTGCTGACGAAAGGGAGTTTTTTGTTCTGCAAGTAATCTAGCGTTTCACTCCGGGCGTGACACACCATAGCCCCCTTCTGCTGGATCCAATCAGCAGAAAATTGTTTGTGTTGCCAGTAAGTGCACTTCAATCCAAATTGCTTCGTTTTTGAGATTTGACAAGGAAAAGATGAGGCAGGGAAAACGGTCTAATGTTTTACCCTCCACAGTTTATCTCCAGCCGTAACATCAAGGGCAGAATTTAATTATGATGACAGATTTATCCACTGGGTCTTTTATTGTCGCAGTTGATTTAGAGGTTGCTGAGTTGCACCCATTGAATTTGATTACTTTAGTCTGGCGTCTTTGACTTACCACTGAGACACTTCATACTTTTGTCTGCTGTATTCAAATGACACTTCATACTTTTGTCTGCTGTATTCAAACTGATAATAATGTGCAAACACACACATATATGGATACATATTATAACAGACTGTTTGAATTGAATCCCACATAGTGAACAATGGGATAAAGGTGTGTGTCTCTCTCAGCGACCTTCTGCACCTTACCAGACAGTAGAGATAACCCAGAACAGAGAGGCATTGTTAAGTGGGGAAGTGTCAAGAAAAGAGACAGACATAAAACAACCCTGTCTGGACTTTCTCAGACCGCAGAGTGTGAGGCCTGGGCGTGAAGAACCCTGGCTAAACCGAGCTCCAGAGCGATGAGCTCAGGGTTCAAAGTTCACCGGAGTGGGCACCGTCACAGGGCCACTCTCAGTAGGGTCTCCTCCCTGTCCACACACCTGCTGACCTGACCTGTCTGGGTGGGACAGGGCTTTGCTCGCTCCCCTATCATTATCTCTGCTCACAGGTGTGGAGCATTTAATGTTGACCTCAGACTGAGTCGTGATTTCTTAAACGCAGTTTTCCCCTCTTAAATCCAGGATTTTCTTTTTCCAGAGAGAAACCACGAGTGTGTTCCATTGAATTATTTCTCTGTTGAAACAGCTGCTTAGTTGGCATCTCAATGCATGATGATGCACTAAAGGTTTGTCCCAAAGACACACCTCCTCCTTATGAACCATCAAAACTTTTTGTGATAGCTCTTTTCAGTCAAGGGATGTACTAGTTAAGTCATGCCTTAGTGGCCTTTTCAGCAGAAAAGTATAAACCACATCAGATAACGTACACGTAGCCAACATGTTACAGCAACATGGTTCATATTAACAAGAAATATTACATTATAAAGCATTGTGCCTTAAATATTTCATGTACTATGAACTGCTAGTAGGCTACATCTGCCTCAGATTTAGCAGATAGACCACTTCAGACAACTTACATATAGCCAACACACAACAACTTGATGTCTAATATCCTCTCTGGTTCATATTAACATGAAATGTTGCAGATCAATCATCGTTCAATTAATCTTCTTCGTTCTTTTTCCCTTCTGAAGTCTCATTTTATGGTGAAATGATGCAAGAGTAATATCGTTGATAATCCTTAATCAATGGATTGTGACTGGTGCCAGGATATTAGGTCATGAATGAATCAGGTGAGTTTGGAGTGGGGATAGAGAAGACACCCTACCACAGACAATATATTCCCCCCTTTTTCTCTCTCTTTTTTCTCTCTCTCTCTCTTTCTCTTTAGACATTCTTTCACTCACCCTGTCTCTCTCACTGTCCTGCTCTCTTCAAAGTCTTCTCCTCTCAAGGCACATTTGCTTTTCTTAGACAAAGCCAGACAGCCAGAGGTTCTGGGATCTGGCCATGGGGGCAGCTGTTGCTTTATCCCTGCATGGAAACACACTCCCAGGCAGTGGTGAGATCAGTCCCGGGAAAAGCAGCCACTTCCCAGTCGCCACTGTCTCAGCAGGAAAAGCAGAAGGCCCTGTGGGTCAGACCGCTGACTGTCTGGAGAAGATGAGGTCTGGAGAAAGGGCCTGTCTGAGATGCCAGACTGCTGCTGAGAGAAGAGGCACAGGTGGAGCACAAACTATAACAGGGCAACATCTGGAGCAGAGAGAGAGAGAGAGAGAGAGAGAAAGAAAGAGACACAGACAGAAAGAAAGAGACAGAGACAGAGAAGGAGAGAATGAACTATATATATGAGACAGTCAGACAGACGGAAAATGTGGGCCAGTAATGGTCTGCACACAAAACCAGTGAAGAGAGTGGAAAGAGGAGAGGAGAGTGGTAAGAGGGGAGCAAAAGGTCATTTTGTTACAAAACTTAACAAAAAGTATAACAAGACCAGAGAGTTTCGAAGAATCAGACAATACACTAGTTAAACAACACACAACAAAGGTTACCAACATCAGAGTTGAATGAAAATTCACGACAACACTGTGGTACAGTATATTAGAGTTGATAATATAACGACACGACAACGTGACAAGGCTGAGGGCGAAGAGAGTTATTTTCGCGGGGTCGGGAGGCAGGGGTTCTTGTGTGTCTGTGGGACATTATAGACACTGCGTCGGAACAGAAGTACGGTGATGGAGAGGGGGAGAGATTGCGGCTGACTAGTCCTGTAAGCAAGGATGTCAAGGGGCCGCATCCCAGAGTTAGCAGAGGTGTCATGGCAGAGAGGGCCTCAGGCACCTCCAGGCCTGCACTTGTTGACACCGCAACCCCAAGAGTGCTGCCATATCATTACAGGCTGTTGAGGAAAGGCCTTCATTAGTGGAGATGTAGCTGTCCGCAAGAGGGGCACAGACCTGAGTTTATCTGGATTATGTGTGTGTGTAGGCGTGGTGTGTATGGGTGTGATTCGACGTGTAGGTGTAGGTGTATTTCAAGTGTAAGATGAAATGCTTTATTTTCACACACACGAAAGGTATTTGATTGAGCTTTAGAACATACATTCTGACACGGCTTTAACACACAAACATTGTAGATATGAACGTCTGTTCCATTCTCTTGGTAACAAATAAGCTCTTATCTCTACTGACCCTCTGTGTTTTATGCTTCAGCGGCCCTGGAGGAGATCAGCCCAGACAGGCAGACCAACCCACATGGCTGGCTGTTGCGACAGACATTTTCCAGCCATAGCAACCCTGTCTGGAACACGGTAGTTTGGTGGCTATCTGTCTGACTATGTTCCCGAAACCTTTGCCAGGGTGGTGTCTGAAAAAGTTCAGTTGCCCATACATAATCTTGTAATCTGGTAAAGCTTTCGCCTGTTGGCAGACACTGAGAAACCGCACATCCTGAGAAACAGGTTTACTGTGTTCACATTCTCTGCAGCGTTTACCGTGGTCACAGCCCGTCTCTCACTCTCACGCACTTTGATCACTCTCTCGTCACTCTGATCTTTCCAGATGTCTTGACTGCCAATCACATGCATTCACTTTCACCAACGCGTACAAGGAGATCGGAATTCTGTTTTTAAAGTTGAAACGACATAGTGGTGTGTTGACATGTGCTGTTTATGACATGGAGTCATACTTACAGATAAAGCCTGTGATCTCATTTTAGTCTCACGGGCTCAGTGTTTGATGATGTGTTTGATGCTCAATGTTTTTCCATGAAGTAGCTGAACTCACCTCCTCTCTAATGGACATACAGCATGTTAGCCCTGTCTTATTTGTGTCCCTTGGGGGCAGATGGAGGGCTGTTTAGCAGAGAGGGGGCACTTGATCCTAGTAGATACAGCGATGTGGGGGGGGGGGGGCAATCTAACAAGCATACAGTAGCATACAGCACAGTTGGCACTAATAAATGGTTGGAATGTCAGTTATGTTTATCTGTCGTTCACATGACCATATACCATGAAAATCAATGTGAAGATGATACCACTACTAGTTGCCAGTAAAAACATGTTTCAAAAGTGTGCAAATTGTTACATACTGTTTCTTTAATCTACTACCCACTGGTAAAAGCAATAATAGTTTTTTTATGAAGCACATTTTCCACTCCAGTTCCCCCATAAGCAGCAACAACTGAATGTTTATCTCCGTGCTTCCTAAGCTGTGGAGGAGATGTTATCATTACAGGCTTTGTCTTGTGGGTTTTTTTTCTACTGCGTGAACGATTTTCACTATGATTCAGTTCATACTCAGGGCACTTCGGAGGTGTCATATTTTCAGCAATGTACACCTAACGATTCAACTAGGAAGTAGATCCAAAGCCTCATAGCTGTCATCTATTCACATCATGTACAGACTGGGAATCCCTTTTCATTTTCTCAGAGAGAGAGAGAGAGACAAACAGACAGAGAGAGAGAGAGAAAGAGAGAGAGGCCTGCCATCTGAGGGATAGAAAGCAGGCATTTGGACAGAGTGAGGTGTGGGGGTCTGTTCTAACCACAGCGATTCCATCTTGGGACTTTCCCAGTGGGCAGGCAAAGTGAGTGATTTAACACTACTTTCCTGTGTGTGTGTGTGTGTGTGTGTGTGTGTGTGTGTGTGTATCTTTTTGTTTATAGCAGATACTCAGGTAGCCGTCACCTGAAACCAGCTGTAACCCAGGGAGAGAAGAACTAAGGCGGGAGATGAAGGATCAGTTGGATGACCCTGTTCACAGCAGCAGGTAATAATCAGCCTGGATAGAGGTGGCAGGATCCCATGTACAGCTGTCTAGACTCTAGCTGGCCATTACCCATGAGTCACTGGGATATAAATCAGTGGTGGTGAGGGTCGTCTCATGTCTGCTAGATTGTTACATAAACCAATCGGTCCTCCTACTCCTATCAAAACAGGGAAACAAACAACAGCATTGGAGCCTTGATGAGGTTTATGTGTGCGTGCTTGTGCTTGTGCTTGTGTTTGTGCTTGTGGTGTGGGGTTGGTTCACACTAAAACGCCTTCCACACCCCCACGGTCCTCTCCGAGCCAAGTTATGTGGCACACAGCCCTTGACAGGCAGGAGCATAAATCCTGTGCCCAGGCACTGAGGGAGGAGGAGAGGCATAAATCTGGCCATGGCCGCTCCTCTCCTTTGTTTTAAGCCTTGTTTACCTCGTGTTCCAGCACACCTGGGAATGACCTCATGTCTAGAGGCTCAATGTTTGGTTTGGTCCGGTTTTTCTTTTCCCTCCATACTAGTTCCCTTAGTTTATCTCTCAACCCCCCTGCCACCCCCCCCCCCCCCCCCCCCCCCCCCCCCCCCCCCACCTCATTCCCTATTTTTTCCCATCTCTGTGTACTTTTCCCCCTACAGTTGTTTTGGCTCTCTTGCGGTTCCACACACCTGGGACATAGCTGCGGGGGGAACAGGGAGCGCTGCCAACACTCCAGCAGATTCCAGAGCCCAACGCCTGGGCACAGCCACACATTCCGATACGCATTCCAACTTTTAAAGGCCCAGGACGCTTTTTTTGTTACTACAAATCCCCCCACTCACACAACCGCAGGCTTCATTCATGAGGTGGGGGGGTTGGCTGGAGCTGTCAAGCCTGGAGATCAAGTGTTGCCCTCTTAAGTTCAGTTTGAGTGAAGCGGTTCCAGTGGTGTTTGACACACTGTGACACATCACCCGTCAACATAACTCACTTCAATTGAACACAGCGTTTGGAGGGTCAAAGGTTCAATTCTACATGTGAGGACATACACTGATATAATGCTCTTTTCTAATATAGCATGATTCTTTTTTTACTGTGTTGCATATCATTTAATCTAGTAACCTCCTGAAGTCACTGTGTGGAAAAACAAACCCCTACTATAAAACTTTTAATGATGCTTTTCAGGTCCTGCAATGGGCCTTCAGCACAGATTCCGAGCTTGCGTTAGAATGGAGACCTTGGAGGGGTTTTTAACAGATGGTGAGTGCGTACCCAATTTCGTCTCTTTATTTCTGCATTCGCAGTGCAAACCAAAAAAAAAAAGAGACATTTATTTACTCCCCCCCCCCCCCCCCATTCTTCCCCTGCTATTCTTTAGAGAGGCTTACTGCGTCAGAGAGGCCCTCTAAAGAGGACAAGGAGGAAGTACACATCTAAGGAGTGAGGAAGAAAGAACGAGTGAAAAGAGGAATTGAGGGAAGCAAGGAGGGTGTCGTGCCAAAAATAGTCCCCCCCTACACACACATACACCCACGCACCCTGCCAAAAGCCCCTGCCACGCCCCCCTTCATTGCCATCTTAGTCAGCGGACCCTCAGCCGGTGAGTCACCCAAACGGCCGATCCTTCAAGCCCACTTCCTCCTGGGTGCCTGGATCTGAGTCCTTCTCTCCATGAGGTCCTATACTAGCACTCAGGCCAGGGGACTGAGGGTGCTAGCTAGACTAGGCACTGCCAGTCCACAGCTAGGTTCAGTTTCCACTTGGGCTTTCAGAGGGGAAACTTTGTGTTGGAAGAGGTGTTTAGACGGCTATATTTCTGTCTGGCCAATCAGCAAGGTATGGGAAGTGGATGACCCAATACTTTTTAGGGATTTACGGCACGTCCAAGTGCCCAAATCATTCCCTGTGGAGGATTCCAGACAACACTGAGTGTGGTGAAATATGGAGGCTGGAAATATGGAGCCTGATATTGCCTGAGGCAGCAGAGGAAAATAAGAGAAAGAAGGGAAATTCACAGAGTGGGTACTCCGAAAATGACCAAGACAAGGTGCGAAGAAAAGAGACAAGTGATCGTGTTATGCCATAAGGTCACTCCGGGGTCAATATAAACTTTACACACAGTGCTGCCTCTAGCAGTGAAAGGCGCTACCCATTCAAGAGGCCCACAGAAATTCCATTAGGATGTGCTGGATGAATTGATCAAAAGTATTATGTCAGAGAGATGCTAGCTCCACTCCCTTTTAGACAGATACCAAAAAGAGATGACAATTTTTGAAATTATTATATCTGAGATGACAAATACTTAAAAAAATGGACACGTACTCTTTCATGTGGTGTGAAATAGAATATTTCCTTCATAGCACACACTGAAACACAACAGGTGTTCCAAATAATACATAACTAATTCAATAGAAACTGTTATCTTGAGGACAAGGATCAACATATGCATCTAAGCCAAGCCTGTATTGTAACAGAGTTATGGGTTATAGGAGTGTGGACCGACAAATATGGTCATGGCTCATTTCCCCTTTGATAACACAGCACACAGGTGATTGACAGGTCCGGAAGGGAGAGACAGGAAGTGATGCGAACACCGTGCCTACCGGTGTGTTGGGGAGCAGGTAAGTGGAACAGGGCCAGTGGGTTAGGCTTTATCAACAGGAAGTGGAGAGACTGAAATGCTGAGAGTACATGAGGGGGTGAAGGAGGAAGAGAAAGACAGCGAGGGAGGGAGGAGGACTACGTGTGGAGTAGCATGTGGAGAGAGAGAGAGAGAGAGAGAGAGAGAGAGAGAGAGAAACAGAGAGATATGTTTCGCACTGGGCTGTGACTTTGAGCTTTCTATTTTCTCCACCAACACGCACTCAGAGGAGTGTCAAAACGCTATTTATACACGGCAACATTTACCGATGCAAAAATAACCCAGAATCGCTGATCAGTTGCGCACAGGCTATGGCTGTCAGTGTTTTGTTATTGCAAATTTTCACACATTTTTATGTGAATTATGAGAAAGGCAACAGAAAGGAACCAAATAGTATGATCTGATGGTCCTGATGTCACGCAGGGTATTAAACAGAATTAAGTGTGTGTAAGAGTACGTGATTTATACAATTTTAGCTGCATCTAATCATGCTCAATCATGTTTTGTTTTCTGCATTGCATTCAGTAAGAGCCTGTGAAATAATCCTTTTGACATTTTCCCCATATTTTTTCTCACAAAGAGCGTCAGTGTTTTCAAAACCAGTGCACAGCCTTTTGCTGATGCATAGTGACACTACACCACTATAGATTTACTCACAGATCCTGTGCTCGGACAGACGTTTTAGTTTTCTCAGGTTTAGTTCAGTCAGATTTATATCACCTTAAACAGCTTAATTCAAATTTTGTGGGGAGGACATGGCTAACAGTTTGATGAAAGCAACCTGACAACCTGAAAAATTATACTTATAGTTATTGCACTAATCAAATTATTCATGTTTACCTGGCCTGTTATAACTTTATTTGTGTCTTAACTTTTTGTTTAGTTTTGGTGAAGTAAAATGTGAAATTTGTTCTCAGTTTTTCAAACTCAAGAGCCACTGCACCATCTAGTGGTCACTATATTACATGCATCATTTAAAGCCAATAGACCAAAACCTAGGAGTAGATGAACATTCCAACACTCTCAGCATGTGTAATATGTGAAAGAATAATAGATACCTTATTACTCCATTACTTGGTGTAAAATGTCTTTATTTTAAGCTTCCTGCATTATAAATATTATAAATACTTTTTTCAGACCATAGTTGTCAAGAAAACAGGCACCACATCAGCGTTGGCTCCTTGTGTCCAGTGCCTGTGTCTCCCATCATGACCACCAGAAGCTGACAGAAAAGCTCAGCTCCAATGAGCGCACATAGTGCCAGTGCTTGACTGGGATGAACAGGACCTCACCAGGCTGAAGAACACACTCCTGATAGGACGCCTTCAGGAAGTCTGGAAAACTGACCGTTTCGGGGTTCTCCACGTCTACCTGCACCACACATAGTCATGGCTCACTAGATGTCATGCATCGTTGATGCTTTGATGTTCATTGTTGCTCATTTGTGTTTGATTTTATTTGACACCTTACCAGCATATAGAACTCAGTGAAAAGTAATACTAAAATAATGCATCCAACAGTATACAGGAAGGGGTCACGGGTGCACTTGGAAACAACCTGCCTTACCTGACTGGTGTTATGGAGGAGCTGGGACTGATGGGGATAGAGTCTCTCCGTCTCCTCTGGAGAGTACAGACGAATGTACTTCCTGCCCACCACCTGGAAAAGAGGACAAGAAAATTAAGATAACGATCAACACCTACACACACAACACACACACACACCGAGTAAGAACTCTTCTAAACTACACACCTGAGCCAGAAAGTTCTGCTGGGGGTCCTGATGAAGTGGGGAGATGGTGCCTCTGGGTCCAAACCAAGCATTGATGGTGATGTTTTCTTCCTCTCCCTCACCAAGACAACAGTAGTCAGGGATTCGAATGTCTTCTTTCAGCTCAGGGATCTGAAGTCCAACACAGTTAATTTATGACAATCAGATGACTTCTTTGCAAAGTGATGACATAGGCCTGATACTTTTATATAATACATTTGCGAACATTTCTAAAATTCTGTTTTCACTTTGTCATTATGGGGTATTGGGTGCAGATTGATGAGGGAAAAATGTATTTAAACGACTAAAGCATAAAGTTTGCAACATGAAAAAAAGTGGAGGGGTCTGTATACTTTCTGAATACAATGCATATCTCAAATACTTGACTGTTTAATATTAAATGTAATTCGTGCAATGGTATATAATGCACTCTTTCATTTTGTAATTCACAATACAAATATCAAACATAAAATTGGAATTAACTTAATTTGACAAAGTGATGTGCTGTAATGACATTCAAAGCATTCAAAACCACATAATTTACCACAAAAGAAAAACTTAACATCAAGACGTGCAGACAAGTCCTAACCTGATCAAAGAGCTGATGTTGTGCAAGGTATCCTTTACCAGTGTGTGTCTGTGAGCAAAAGAGGGAAATCAGTGGCAAAAACATATTAAGTGATTCAAAGGAAGTTGCCTTCACATGCTTCATACAGTATGTTCACTATCACAGTCTTATTTGAGGAGGGCAAGTTAGAATACTTGGAAATTGAGGAACTTACCTCTCCAAGAATGTAGCGGTCTATGAACTCACTGACAGTTATTAGAGTCTGTGACCAGGCCTCATCTGTGTATCTGGAGCCTACTTCCACAGGTACAGTTCGACACCCAGCCACAATTCGCAGATAGTCTATGCTTCAAGGCCAAATAGCACAAAAGTATTAAAAATGGATTGTGCACAACCCAACGCATGAGCGAACAGAACAAAAATATGCGTATATATGCCCAACACTAACAGCTACACATACTTACAGTACATGATACAATGGTAGACACATAATGCACAGAATATGTCAAGCAGGACAAACATTCAACAGGTAAGTGTGGTCAATACCTCCATGGGTGCTCCTTAAAGGCAGGCCAATGATCAATAATACCCTCCAATATAACAGGCTTCTGGGTATCCAGAAATTCTGTCCTAAAATGCTCCAGTGATGGACAATGAATCCTGGGCACTGCTTTGGCTGGATTAATCATAGGTGTGGAGTCACATTCTTCATTGATTTTCTGAATGGGGAAGAGAGTAAAGAATTAACTTTTTTAAACTAAAAGTTTTCTTCAAAACAGTGATAAAAAAAAAAAATCAAAGCTAAAACCTTTAAAGCAGGACAAAAATGAGACTGGAGAATGTGTTGACTAATGTCATTATGGCTATGACAGTGACAGTACATCACTAACGGCATCAGCTATAAAAATGTACAAATAACTTACACATTCCCACAGACACAATCTATAGAAGAGTGTGCATTCTATTTGAATCATATAAGTGACGGTATATAAACCTTTCTTTTCGGCGCTTCACTTGACTCTGCATGTCTGCTCTGCCATGCTTTTGCTTTGTTCTGCAGCACCCTCACAAGCTTTTGAAGGACATCATCCAGAATGGAAGCTCCCATGAGTAGTCCCATGTCACAGGTTTTAATGGCCTCATGGATCTTGAACTGACTGAGGTCTCCACGACACAGAGCAGCCACTTTAAAAAGGCAGCCGTATGAATAGACACTCCTCCACTCCTTGGCCACATCACGCCAGGTGCCTGTATTCAGCTTCTCCCAAGAAAAGTCAAGAACAATCTGAGCCTTTTCAGCCCAAGACTGTGTTCCCTTTTTGTCATACAGCTGGTGCCTGGCTTGCTTCAAAATGTCTACTAGGCTTAGCTCAATTTTCTCACTGAAGTTGAGACTAAACTCAGATTCAGTGATAGGCAAGACAGTCTGTATGTCTGGCCACAGCTGAGCCATAGGCTTTCATGCAATGGCTACCATACATACAATCGCTAACACAAAAACAAATCACTCTATAACTCATAAACAATAATACTCATAACCACTAACTAATAATCGCTAACCAATCCCCAAAAACTACTGTCAGAAAAGTTAGCAAGATATTATGACATTAACGTTAGAGTTAATGTCAACTGGGGATATTTCACAATGGCTAGGTAACTGTTTTGTAAACGAATAGAACACAAGCAACTACACTTTTTCTAATGTTCCGCTCTTTAGGTGTACAAATTGTGGCACATCCTACAAACGTGTCTACATTACAGGCATATACATCAGCTCTTTAGCTATCGTCAGCCATCTGGCTAGCAAGATGCGGGCCAACATAAAGCCAAAAAGTCAGTTTGCATGAGAAAGATTCAAACAACAGATATGACTACTTCTCAGACAATCCGCCAGTCGCTGACTGAATTCAGAATTAAATATTTTATTATATTATCGCTAGCTTTGCTGTCTGCGCCGATCAGTTTTCCGTTGTTTATGGTCTGTGGCTAACTGGATGTGGAACGTGCACCGTCACTTCCGTCGCATGTCAATCCGTTACCGTGACAACACCTATTGTACGGAGGCCCAGCAGGGTTTATCAGAGAATTTGAGAGCTACAGAAATGGTAGCTAGCCACAGCTACTGAGTAGAGGACCTGGGTGGGTTTGCGTGGAGGTAACATTAGCTAGCAAGCAACAAAAACAAACTCTGCTCTCTGAAAACTGTTGAACGCTGTAAATCCACTGCTAGCTCGCTAACAAGTCCGTGTTTCCAGACGACCCAGAATGAGTCTGGACAAAGCAAAGCTATGCGATTCGTTACTAAATTGGGTAAGCTTTTATATATTTTTACTGTTGTTGCTTAACTAGCTAACAAACCAAGGCAAAGCTCACCACCTTAACTAGTAGGTGCTTTCTTGTCAAATGTTGCCTACGAGCCTAGCTGTTAGCAACCTGCATTTAGCTAGCTAGCTATCCTAACTAACTAGCCATTCAACATTGAACAAAGTGGGTTTTTTCTGTGTTGTGATACGTGGGGCTTTGCAGGATGTACTTTAAAGGATTTGCTATATTCGATGGCAAAACATTTTTTAAACTCAACGCCTGCGTGGACCTGTTTAAGTTCCGAGCTAAACATCTTATGTAACAGATCAAAGGTCTTAAAGGCTATGTTTTGTATTGAGTTGTTTATATTTAGACTATTAATTGACTATCCGTTGAATGACTTGCAAGGTAAGACTTCGTCTCAGTTTTTTTTTTTTAAACTAAAACAGATTCCACATTACTCATGCCAAAATTGTGTGAAAAGTTAGCTGCCTACTGTGGGTAGCCAACAGGTAACCCATGTTTTCTGATCTCGGCGTTGTTTGCTCAGCAGAGTAGGCTAATGAATCGATGCATGAGGACCAACTCCCTGCCTATTTTAAGAGCCAGCCCCAGAAAGCGTTTCATGGAATTACACAGAAGTCTCGCGCTGACAGCAGTGTAGTTCCCTCAACATCATGACATACTTGTAAATCTATCTAATTGTCCTTATGTGTTCCATACTTATGGCCCTTTCACCCCTTGCTCGCCTCAGTTGCAGACATATCAGGTGCCCTCCTGCACCAGCAAGCATGACCTCACCAGTGGAGTGGCCATTGCTCACGTCCTACACAAAATGTAAGTGCAAACCTATTAAGATTTCATGTAATTTTCACACATGTTAATGAGACGCTACCACTAGCCAGGTTTTCTTTCACCTGTTAGACATGGTGGTGGGGCTTTGTAGTAGTAGGCTTCACAAACTCATTTAGAAATGTATTTCATTGACATTAAATAAGTTATATATGTACTGTATATAAAATAGATTAAGTGTTCATATCCCCACATGAAATTCTGGTGAGATTGGTGTAATATGAGTAATATTGGTTCACATTAGGTGTAACCTTGCGATTGTGAAGCCAGGGTTGAGCATGTTATGTCTAGGTGGGAATTCCAGCAAGGGGTTGTGAGTGGTGCTGTGCTTCTATAAATGTGTCAGTTCACAAGCACCGTCACGCAGGTTTTGTATTGGAACATTTTACATTATCTAAAAGCTGGACAGCTTCTGAGCTCAGTTCTCAGTTTTGCCCCAACAAATAGCCCGATTACATAGTTTGTTTCGATACAATTAAGTGAGTCTACATTTTAAAAAGTTATGGTGAGGGAGCTATTTGTTCTTTATTTGTGAAATTGTCAGAGACCCCTCTTGGTTCAACAAGACATGGATGGGCAGGATCAAAGAGGAAAGTGGGGCCAACTGGCGCTTGAAGGTATTTTGACATTTAGTGTAATCTTCTCATTGTTTTATTTGAAATGCAAGGACGCTAATTTTTCTGAAAAGGAACCTACATGGGGAATTCACTATGGTTTCTGTGTTCCACAGGTCAGCAACCTGAAGAAGATTCTACAGAGCATGCTGGAGTATTACCATGACGTAAGGAGGAGAGCCGTCAGACATGTAGACAGTTGTTTCTAGGGGTGGGAATCTCTTGGCACCTCACGATTCGATTCCGATTCAGTGGTCAACGATTCGATTCTAGACCGATTATCGATTCTAAACCGATTATCGATTCAAAACTAATTATCGATTATCAATTCTAAACCGATAAAACGATTATCGATGCATGCCGATTTTTAAAACATTTCAGTTTGCTACTCAGAGTCTCAAATAACTTCTTACTTTGTGTTTGATAATTAAAGAAAATCAACAGATGAATTACCTTCTCTATTTTTTTATTAGAGAAAAAGCTTTTCCTTGTCACAATTATGACTTTCAATGAACAATGCAATAATCGATTCAGCTTGCATTTCAACACAAAATGGATGTGTAAAAAAAATCGATTATGAACTTTTCTGAATCGAGACAGAATCGTTCTAGAGAGAATCGAGAGAAATCGAAGAATCGATTTTTTTTTTTTCCCACCCCTAGTTGTTTCCTAAGTTGGTTCTGTCTCTTCTGAGATTCCCCATCTCTCTTTAAATCCATGGTTTCAGGTTCTTGGCCAACAAGTCTCAGATGAGCACCTGCCTGACGTGAGCCTGATTGGAGAGATGGGAGACGGGACTGAGATGGGCCGACTGGTGCAGCTGGTGCTGGGGTGTGCGGTGAGCTGCGAGAAGAAGCAAGGTGAGCAGGGAGAAATGCTTGCATCATATGATCATCCCATGATATTGTGGTTGAGAATGGACATGGATTATTAGAAAAGAATGAGAATCACATGAGATGGTGCAAAGTGAATCGGAAAGAATTTTTAATTTTTTTTGTTTCTGTTAAAAAGTGAGCGTCTGTTTTGGGTGGGGTGCGAGTTCTCCAAAACATGAAAATTATGTTTAGTGATGTAATTTTGTAATTCAATTTTCATTTAATTTTCATGTCAAAAAAAGAAAAGAAAAAAAAAACAGAGTAGGCAGCGTTGGTACTGTACATTAATATGTCCCCAGTCCGAGCATCCCCAGTGAGCATCCAACCAAAAAAAAACAACAGAATAACATTTCAGCCACCGCAGCAGCACATTCACAATACCATAGGCAAAAAAGTGGTCCCATGACTTCTTAAAATTCTCATTTTCATTATTGACTCTGTTTAACATCTGCTCATAAGACACTATCTCTGACATAAGTTCCAGCCATTGCCTAAATTCCGGCGGGGGGGGGGGCGTTTTCCATAGCCTAATAGCCTCGGGCGGCTGTTACAACTCCAACCTTTATTACGGCAAGGTCATACTTTGATGCCTTCGGCAACTCTGTGTGGTCCCTTATCAGGCACAGCCTTGGACATTTAGGTATTATCATACCCAACCCCTTCCCCATCTGTTCTATAACTTTAACCCAGAATGGGTTTATCAGTTTGTGATGGTAGTTTTTAATCTAGTCTCACACAGAAAGATTTTGTGATTTAAAAAATATATATATATATATTATTCTTTCACTCACACTCTCCTTCAATCTTTACTATCCACAGAACACATTCAGCAGATTATGACGCTAGAGGAATCCGTCCAGCATGTTGTCATGACGGCCATTCAGGAGGTAAGA